>NC_133327.1:535661125-535858625 GCF_042186555.1 Aquarana catesbeiana
AAGGCCCAATTTTTCAGCCCCTGTTTAACAGGGGCGTGTAATTACAATTTTTAATGCAATACTTTGCAGCAGGGCTCATTTCTGCGTTACAACTAGAGTATCTGTGAGGGGTTGCAGTGTTGTGGCACCAGCAGCAGTGCCTAAGGCCCAATTTTTCAGCCCCTGTTTAACAGGGGCATGTAATTACAATTTTTTATGCAATACTTTGCAGCAGGGCTCATTTCTGCGTTCCAACTAGAGTATCTGTGAGAGGTTGCAGTGTTGTGGCACCAGCACCAGTGCCTAAGGCCCAATTTTTCAGCCCCTGTTCAACAGGGGCATGTAATTACAATTCTTGATCTAATATTTCACAGCAGGGCCCATTTCTGCACCCACCAAGAGCGAATGAGGACTTACAGTGTTGTGGCACCACCACCACCAAAGGCCCAATTTTTCTGCCCTTGTTCAACAGGGGCATGTAATTACAATTCTTGATCTAATATTTCACAGCAGGGCCCTGTGAGGGCTTACAGTGTTGTGGCCACAACAACACCTAAGACCCAAATTTCTGCTGAGTATATAGGGCAGGCCCCTACTTTCAAACATCTAACTTACAAACAACTCCTACTTGCAAACGGAAGGAGACAACAGGACCTGAGATGAAATCTACCCCTAGGAAGGGAAATTCTCTCCTGTAAGAGTTAATATGGGAAAAACATTTCTCCTTTCCACTGATGCTTTCCAATCCTTGTTCCACAAAAAAACCCAAATTTTCAAAAAACATTTGTCAATGGGACAAAACGTGAGGTGAAATCTTCTGAAGAGGAGGAAAGACAGCAAAACAAATGTCACAGGGGTGATAACCCTTCCCTATGTTTTACAAAAAGCTTAGAAAAGATTTTTTGGCTGGAGCTAAACACGTTAAAAATGTACCCGTTAAAAATTACAAACAGATTCTACTTAACAACAAACCTACAGTCCCTGTCTTGTTTGCACCGCCTGTATACTGCTGTTCAGAGTATATAGGGCCTGGTGGCCCCACACCTTTCCTTATTTTAATTTGGGTGCGGGATTCCCCTTAATATCCATAAAAGACCCAAAGGGCCTGGTAATGGTCTGGGGGGTACCCATGCCGTTTGTCCCACTGATTTTCATCCATATTGCCAGGACCCGACATTACATTAAACCCGCAAGCAGTTTTAAATGAGATTTTTTCCTTTAAAAATGACATTTTGTGCAGGGACTGTTCTAAACACGGGAAACACGCGCCACTTTACAGGCATACTATAGACACACCCCAGGTACGATATTTAAAGGAATATTTCACTTTTTTTTTTTTTACTTTAAGCATCATTAAAATCACTGCTCCCGAAAAAACGTCCGTTTTTAAAAGTTTTTTTTGCATCGATACAAGTCCCCTGGGGTAGGACCTGGGTCCCCAAACCCTTTTTAGGACAATACCATGCAAATTAGCCTTTAAAATGAGCACTTTTGATTTCGAACGTTCGACTCCCATAGACGTCAATGGGGTTCTAACGTTCGTGCGAATTTTCGGTCCGTTCGCAGGTTCTGGTGCGAACCGAACCGGGGGGTGTTCGGCTCATCCCTAATGCTGAGTGACTATCCTATTATGCTGAGTGACTATCCTATTCCTCCTCAATCTTCATGATGATAGCTTCTAAGAATATTTTTGGTTCAGGGCACCACCACCACTGCCTAAGGCCCAATTTTTCTGCCCCTGTTTAACAGGGACATGTAATTACAACTTTTTTTCTAATATTTCACAGCAGGGCTCGTTCCTGCGCTCAACAAGAGAATCTGTGAGGGGTTACACTGTTGTGGCACCACCACCACTGCCTAAGACCCAATTTTTCTGCCCCTGTTTAAAAGGGGCACGTAATTACAATTTTTGATCTAATATTTCACAGCAGGGCCCGTTCCTGCACCCACCAAGAGTAACTGTGAGGGCTGACAGTTGTGTGGCACCACCACCACCACTGCCTAAGGCCCAATTTTTCTGCCCCTGTTTAACAGGGGCATGTAATTACAATTCTTGATATAATATTTCACAGCAGAGCCCGTTCCAGCACCCACCAAGAGTAACTGTGAGGGCTTACAGTGTTCTGGTACCACCAACACCTAAGGCCCAATTTTCCGCAGAGTATATAGGGCAGGCCATATAGTATATACAGGCGGTCCCCTATTTTCAAACATCCGACTTACAAATGACTCCTACTTACAAACGGAGGGAGACAACAGGAAGTGAGAGGAAATCTACCCCTAGGAGGGGAAATTCTCTTCTGTAAGAGTTAATATGGGAAAAAGGTGTCTCCACTGATGCTTTATTACCAATCTTTGTTTTCCTAATAACCCCAAATTTTCAAAATCCAATTGTCATTGGGACAGAAAGTGAGGTTGAATCTTCTGAACAGGGGCACAGACAGCAAAACAAATGTTACAGGGGTGATAACCCTTCCCTATGTTATCCAAAAAGCTTAAAAATAGATTTTTTGGCTGGAGCTACACTTAAAAAATTTAACTGTTCCAAATTACAAACAGATTCAACTTAAGAACAAACCAACAGTCCCTATCTTGTTTGTAACCCGGGGACTGCCTGTATACTGCTGTTCAGAGTATGTAGGGCCTGGGGGCCCCACGCCTTTTTTTAATTTGGGTGCGGGGTTCACCTTAATATCCATACTAGACCCAAAGGGTAATGGGCTGGGGGGGTCCCATGCTGTTTTTCTCAATGATTTTCATCTATATTGCCGGGACCTGACAATACATTACAGCCGCAAGCAGTTTTAAATGACTTTTATTCCTTTAGAAATGTCATTTTGCTGCAGGGACTGTTCTAAACACGGGAAAAATGCACCACTTTACAGGCATACTATAGTCACCCCCCAGGCACAATATTTAAAGGAATATTTCACTTTTATTGTTTCACTTTAAGCATTATTAAAATCACTGCTCCCGAAAAAAAGTCAATTTTTAAAACTTTTTTTTGCTTTGATACATGTCCCCTGGGGCAGGACCCGGGTCCCCAAACACTTTTTCCTGTCGCATCATGGCAGCATACACTTTGGGTTGTGACTCCACCCCTCACAATCTGATAGGACCACATAACTATAAGTTGTAAAGATGGCCCCCGCCCCAGTATTCTCTTATTTTTCCTCACCTGAAGGACCGAAGATATCAGAAGCACCCCCTTACCGAATTCGCCCCAGCCAGGTTCTAGCCTCTCCTGGGTGGAAGTCCTTGCCTGTACAGCCTCTAAACGAGCTAGATGGATGGAACCCCACTCTGGTGATCTCAGGGGTAGGTGCGGCTTCAGTATAAGCCTTAAATAGGCTTAGTTGTGTGCAGTGGTCTCCATTTGCTGTTTCCATTCTGTGGTGTGGTGTGCTGGGCGCTGTGGTTCCTCTCTGTGTCCCCTGGTTCGTACGGGCGTCTCAGCACTTCCGCGCATGCACAGAGCTCGCTCTCAGGGCGCTCTGGCGTCCTTGCCAGGTTCCAAGATGGTGACGAGCGCAGCTCGGCACCACTGCGCGTGCGCGGGCGGGACGTGAACCCGGCGGCCATGGCGGTGCATTTAAAAAGAACTTAGGCTGTCATTCTAATGCCTCCTCTTACCTGAAGTCTACTGGCTGTATTATCGGCTCTGTTTTGCTCCTGCCGCTCACCCTCCGGGGTAAGTGTTGCTCCCTTCCTTACTGTACCCTTGGTTGTCCTTTTGCTTACTTATACCTGCCTATACCTCTCCAGGTGTATCACAGTTTCTTCCTTTCCATGGAGACCGCTGCCCCAGCAGATCACCATCAGCCCAATAGGTAAGGGGGGGATATTCATGGTAAGTAGTGAAGATTGAAAAAGAGAGCAGGATCGTGCTAATGCTACCTAATTGGTTAGCCCTACCAGGTCATCAAGGTCGTCAAAGTCAAGACGAAGGGAGACCTCACGCAGGTGAAGCCGCTCCAGTCATAGGCGAAGCTGCTCACGTGGCAGAAGTCGCTCAGCGCACAGGGGAAGCCGTAGGAGGAGCCGTTCCTACTCCAGGCACAGACATTCCCATTACAGAAGATCCCCTGCTCGAAGGCACCAGTCTCCTGCTCATCCTTCCCGTCCAGCGGGGAATGCATGCTGGGTATGCGGGGCCACGGCCCTTCCAAACAAATTGGCCTGCCGCAGATGTATGGATGAAGCCACCAGGGAGAAAGAGCTGGTCACTATAGAACCTGTCGGGGTCCCTGCTCTGCATGTCTTAACTCCAGATGCGGAGGCCGCAGCCCAAACACCTCACCATCTCATCCCAACACGTCAAGGGAACAAGAATTCCCGTCGGACGATGAAGAGCCAGAGGCCTCAGCTTGGTTTGATTTCTCGCTCATAGGACCCTTTGTAAAGTCGGTCAAGGAAGCGATTAGCTGGGAGGAACCTGAGGAGGTACAGCAGAAACAGAGAAAATATTTTCCGAACCTCAAGAAAGTGTCTGAAGCCTTCCCATTTATAGAAGAGCTAGATGAGCTTATTAAAGAGGAGTGGCAGAATCCGGAGAAGAAAATTAGTCTTTCCAACAGACTCGCTAAGTTGTACCCTCTGAAGGAGCCCAAGGTGTCTCCCTTGGTTTCCCCTCCGGTGGTAGACGCTTCCTTGATGCGCCTAGCCAGGCACGTGGCGCTCCCCATTGAGGACGCAGTAACATTCAGAGATGTATTGGACAGGAAGGTAGATACAGACCTTAAGAGGGCCTACATCTTCGCGGGAGGAGCCTGCAGGCCAGCAGTGGCACTGGCCACCGTCGGAAGAGCTATTTCAGGTTGGTCGTCAAACACCGCTAAACACGTTGCCGAGGGCGCAGATCAAGACCAGATCATTAAAGCCCTACAGGAACTCAGCCTTGCAGGGGACTTTGTGGTGGAAGCTTCTGTGGATACCATCTGGTTCGCTTCAAGATCCATGTTAGCCATGGTAATGGCCAGAAAAGCGTTATGGCTTAAGCCCTGGTCAGCCGACCCTGCCTCAAAATCTAACTGGTGCCGGATTCCATATGATGGGGTAAACCTCTTTGGTGCCAAGCTGGATACAGCAATTTCCAAGGTAACAGGCGGGAAGTCAGGTTTCATCCCTTCAGACAGGAGATCGAAGCAGCAAAAACCACCCCCCTTTAAGCGCAATCTCCCGGACAGATACAGGGATTCAAGATCCTATAGACCTGGGAAGGAGTACAGGAGAACTTGGAAGAACCCTCAGACGTCCTTCCTAAAATTTCAAAAAGCCAAAACCCCTGCCTCCAATGAGCAGAAACCTTTTTGAAGGTACACCCGCCCAACCAGCGATAGTGGGTGCCAGGCTCACAGGATTCAAGTTGGTCTGGGCGGAATTGATAAAAGACCCTTGGACAGTGTCCACCATTTGAGTCGGGCTCAGGTGGTCGTTCAAAAATCGCCCCCCAGGGGATCACTTCTGTGCAACCAAGCTCCCTCCTTCCAGAGGAAAAAGACTGTCCCTGGTACAGTACATCCAGGATCTGCTGCGGAAGCAAGCAATAATGGAGGTCCCTCCATCTCAAAGAGGGCAGGGTTTCTATTCCCCACTTTTCCTAGTAAAAAAGAAGTCAGGGGATTTCCGCCCTGTCCTGGACCTAAAAAACCTCAACCGGACAATCCGGGTAGAAACGTTCAAGATGGAAAGCCTACAATCAATCCTCCAAGCAATAAATCGTGGGGATTGGATGCTTTCAATCGATCTTCAGGATGCATACCTGCATATCCCTATCCATGCAGAGTTCCAAAGATTCCTTCGTTTCATGGTAAACAACTGGCACCTCCAGTTTCGAAGTCTCCCGTTTGGAATCTCCACTGCACCCAGGACATTTACAAAGGTCCTATTGCCCGTGATAGCCCACCTGAGAGAGAAAGGATTGAGGGTCCACCATTATCTGGATGACATCCTGCTCCTCTCGGACAATGAGCAGTCGCTCATCCAGCATTGAGAAATCCTGGTCTCCACCTTACAGTCCCTGGGGTGGCTAATAAACTGGAAGAAGAGCAGTATCCATCCCACTCAGAGAATGGTCTTTCTGGGGGCCAAGCAAAACACAAGGGAGAACAAGGTAGAGCTTCCAAGGGGAAAGATTCCTCCCCTAATTCAGAAGGTGAAGAAGGCCATCTCGGCCAAGAGGCTATCGGTCACAGCATGCCTCAGCATCCTGGGTACCTTAGCGTCTACCATTCTGATGGTCCAGTGGGCGCAGTGGAACTCGAGGCCTTTCCAAATGTCCTTCCTGCGCCAACGGAACGGTATCTCAATGTCCCAGTCGATCTACATCTCTCAGGAAGTGAAGCAGTCGTTGCTGTGGTGGACACGACCTCGCAACTTGAGAAGGTGCGAATACATAGTCACTCCTCACCAGGAGACGGTGACCTCAGATGCCAGTCTGCATGGGTGGGGAGCCCACTATCAGGAATACGCGGCTCAAGGGCGTTGGCCGTTCAGGATACAGGATGTAGTGTTGAATGTGTTGGAGATGAGAGCAGCATTTCAGGCCCTCCTGTCCTTCAGTCCCCTCTGGAGGGGGAAGCATGTACTCCTGAGGATGGACAACAAAGATGCGGTTGCCTATATCAACAGGCAGGAGGGCACCAGAAGCAGGTCCATGATGCAGGAGGTCCGTCCTGTTCTAGAGTGGGCACAGCTGAACCTGTCAAGTTTAAGGGCAGTTTATGTTCCTGGAGTCCAGAATGTGCTGGCCGACTCGCTGAGCAGGAATTTCACCTCCAACCACGAGTGGTCTCTGAGCTCACAGGCCTACGCTCTCATATCTCGGACTTGGGGTTCACCAGAGATAGACCTGGCGGCAACACCAGAGAATGCAAAGTGCCGGAGATTCCTATCCAGGATACCATTCCCTTTGGCAAAGGGGACGGATTGCCTCCTGCACCCCTGGAATTTTCATCTAGGATACATCTTTCCTCCAACTCCACTTATAGCGAGGATTCTCTTGAGACTCAAGAAGTCATCAGCACTGGTGGTGGCAGGGATTCCCTTCTGGCCGAGGAGGCCATGGTTTACCATTTTGATGCAGCTGAATACGGCAGATCCCCTGCCCCTTTCCGTTGTCACCAGACCTACTCTCCCAGGGTCACCTTCTTCACCCGAACCTGGAGAAGCTACACTTGAAGGCCTGAAGGCTGAAAGGGCGCGGTACCTAGGGCAAGGCTGTTCCCAGAGGGTGGTGAATACCCTACTCCAGGCCAGGAGGCCTACTACGAATAGCACGTATAGGCGAGTCTGGGAGAAGTTTATTGCCTTCGCTCAACAGCAAGGTTGGGACTCATCCTTACCATCAGTGTCACAAGTCCTGGAGTTCCTTCAGCTAGGCCTAGAGAAAGGTCTTAGATCAAGTACACTAAAAGTGCAAGTCTCAGCCCTGTCCGCCTTGACAGGAATCAAATGGGCACAAGATCCCCTTGTGGTCCAGTTCCAGTGGGCCTGTGTGAAGTTGAGGCCTCCCAGGAAACCTTCCTTCCCAGTCTGGGACCTCTCGGTCGTACTGGAAGCCCTATCTAAAGACCCCTTCTTTCCTAACGAGAGCATATCCTTGTGGGATCTGACGCTGAAAGTCTTATTCCTGATAGCCATAACATCGGCTAAGAGGGTGTCAGAGATGCAAGCTTTAATGGCCAGTGATCCATATCTGGTTGATTAGTCTTAAGACCTTCGGACCGGTTCATCCCCAAGGTATCCTCATCCTTTCACTTCAACCAGGAGATTAACCTTCCAGCGCTCACTACGTAGCAGGGCGATCCTCACCCACTGGATGTCAAGGGCAATGTCCTGAAGTATCTCTCAGCTACCAGATCCATCAGAAAAACGGAAAGTCTCCTAATTGTTCCACATGGATTCAGGAGAGGTCAAGCGGCATCCTCACGCACCATTGCGTCATGGCTGGTGAAGACCATCAAAAAGGCCTATTCATTGAGCAGTCATCAAGTACCTGAGGGCTTAAGGGCACACTCCACCAGGGCAGTGGCAACCTCCTGGGCGGCATATTGTAGAGTCTCGGCAGAGACAATTTGCAGAGCGGCCACCTGGTCTTCCAGGAACACCTTTATGCCACCATTACAAGGTGGATTCCGCCTATTTATCCACAGTGGATTTTGGAAGATCCGTTATCCAGGCCAATTCTTCTATTCTCTGTTAATAAAAGTTTGAATTCCCACCCAGTCTTTGCGAGTTACTCCCCAAAGTGTATGCTGCCATGATGCAACAGGAAAACGGAAAATTGTATACTCACCTTTCCGTAATTTTCATTTCCTGTCGTATCTTCATGGCGGCATACAATCTCCCACCCGTCTAAAGGTGATATATACGGAGAATACTGGGGCGGGGGCCATCTTTACAACTTATAGTTATGTGGTCCTATCAGGTTGTGAGGGGCGGAGTCACAACCCAAAGTGTATGCTGCCATGAAGATACGACAGGAAAGGAAAATTACGGAAAGGTGAGTATACAATTTTCCGTTTATGACAATAACTTGCATATTAGCCTTTAAAATTAACACTTTTGATTTTTCACGTTCGGGTCCCATAGACTAACGGTGTTCGCATGTTCGCACAAACTTTTTGTCAGTTTGCATGTTCTGCCGCAAACCGAACCGGGGGGGGTGTTCAGCTCATCCCTAGTTATTTTTATCAAAGAAATGTAGCAGAATACATTGTGACTTAAATCTATAACAAAAAAAATAAAAAAAAAAACAAAATAAAAAAAAGATGATTTATTTGCAAATTTCTATAACAGAGACTAAGGAAAACATACTTTTTCAGTTTTGCAGAAATGCACTACAGTCCATTTAACATGAATTCCTATGGGTCACGTTCACATCTGTGTATTTTCAACAGGTTTTTTTTAAAAGGGTCAGGGACTTTTTCCCACAGCAGATTGCATTTTTGGTTCCATAGACTTCAATGGAAATGCAGCAGAAACACATCAAAAATGCAGTACTTGCGTTTTTGATGTGTTTCTGTTGCATTTTTGCTGGTTTCTCCTGCATGACAACAGATACCTTTCAACATGAAATGCTTTGGAGGAAATATATCAACTGCATAAGTGTGAACCTAACCTCATATAAAAAAATAAAAGACCCAGTGGTGATTATATACCACCTAAAGAAATCTCTATCTTTCTAAAAAAAATGATAAAAAATTGAGTACATGACTGAGTAACTGTCATTTAGCATGGTATTAAATTGTTTGTTAACCCAAAAAAATAAGAAAAGGAAAAGGTGTAATGCCCCGTACACACGGTCGGATTTTCCGATGGAAAATGTCCGATCGGAGCGTGTTGTCAGAAATTCCGACCGTGTGTGGGCTCCATCGGACATTTTCCATCGGATTTTCCGACACACAAAGTTTGAGAGCAGGCTATGAAATTTTCCGACAACAAAATCCGTTGTCGGAAATTCAGATCGTGTGTACACAAATACGACGGACAAAGTGCCACGCATGCTCAGAATAAATAAAGAGATGAAAGCTATTGGCCACTGCCCCGTTTATAGTCCCGACGTACGTGTTTTATGTCACCGCGTTTAGAACGATCGGATTTTCCGACAACTTTGTGTGACTGTGTGTATGCAAGACAAGTTTGAGCCAACATCTGTCGGAAAAAATCCTAGGATTTTGTTGTCAGAATGTCCGAACAAAGTCCGACCGTGTGTACACAATTACAATATTGTAAAGAAAATAATCCTTCTTAACCGCTTGCTGACCAGCGCACACTGATGCACGTCGGCAGAATGGCGCTGGTAGGCAAAAGGGCGTACAGGTACATTAGGATACATTTAAGAAGCGGTGGCATGGGTGTGCCTGTTTTTAAAAAAGCATCTCCCCGTTCTTCCTCTCCGAGACCATGACCGTGGGTCCTGCGGACTCGATATTCGCCGGGTGCCCGCGATCGTGTCATAATCAATGCATTTTTACAGTAATCAATGCATTTTCATAGCACTGATCTCTGTAAAAATGGCAATGGTCCCAAAAATGTGTCAAAATTGTCCGACGTGTCCCCCATAATGTCGCAGTCCCGATAAAAATTGCAGATCGCCGCCATTACTAGAAAAAAAAATTAATAATAAAAATGCCAAAAAATGTGCTCTGGTTAGGAAGGGGGTAAAATCTTCCAGGCCTGAAGCGGATAAAAGGTGGTGGTGGTCATATCAGCTATTAAATGCTCCCATTCTCTCTGCACCATTATAATAATTGTCCCCGTGCCTGTGTTCTGTAAAAAAACTGCCCAATTTTACCTATATGAGCACGGCCCCCGGCACTCAACTGATTGTAGGCAGTGTCTCTCTCCTCTCTTCCCCCCTCCCCAGCTGACATCAGCGGGAGGGCTTGGCCCTGCCCACTGCAGCTGTGAGTCAAGAGAGAAGAGAGGAGAGGAATCAGCTGAGCGCTTGGAGTGGAGCTCATATAGGTACAATCAGGCAGTTGTTTTTACAGAATACCCCTTTGGTTAAAAAACCTGCCTCCGAGTTGTCGATCATGTCCCGACATCATTTGGCACAGGCGTAGTACATTTGTAGGTTTCTTCTGCCTTTTTTGTCATCCCATCTACAAATATACGATTCGTTTGTTGATCCAAGCCTCAGAGCCGCTGTCGGTCATTGTCTGATATCACTCGCCATAGGCTTCACTAGTTATAGGATTCACTGTCCATGGAGTTGCCGTCTCATCCATTTGGAGGTAAGCATGTATTGTTTATACGGGTTCTGTGGCTAATTGAGGTGGTAAATAGACCCACCTGGTGCCTTGCCTGCACCTTGATTAGCCTGGGAGGTTGGGTGGTGGGTATGTGTTCGGTTTCAGGCTCTGTTTCCACTACTGCGAGTTGTTGCGACTTGACATATGTCAAGTTGCATGACAAGTCAAAACCCATGTATTTCAATAGTCCCCGTTCTAATTGGTGCGACTCAAGTCGCAGCGACTCCAAAAAAGTTCTTGCACTACTTTGTTCCATCTTCGGTGCGACTTGTTCTCCATAGAAAGGTCTCGCATGTATAAGTCTGACTCCGCGACTTTGTTGCGATTTCCACGGAAGTCTACGGAAGCACATGATCCCTGCTCCTCCCAAATACATCACTTCCTATATTGATGTATGTGAGTGTGGAAGACAGCAGCAAGCATGCCTAGGGCTATAAAGAACAAGCGACAAGTTCATGACAATGAAGAAATTATTTGGCTTGTCAGACTATGTCCGGCAATATATGACCTCAGAGATCCAGGTTATAAAGATCATGCAAAGAAGGAGAGAGCATGGTTGGAAGTGGCTCGCATATATTATGATACCTGGGACTCTTTATCAGCTACAGAACGGTCTTCAAAAAGTAAGTGGTTGATATATGCTGCTTAGCACTTTGCGCCTTGCATCTATTTAAATATTCAGCAACCAATGGGTGTGTGTTAACAATGTGCACTGTGTTTTCTTGGTGGGGACCACTTCTCCTGCCGGGAGATCACAATGGTTTGGCAGGAGGGAATCCCCTGTCAACACTATCTGTGTTGAAGGTGGAATTTAGCTAGTTTCTTTTCTGCAACCTGTGGCTGCAGGAAAGTAAACCTGTGTGTGTGTGTGTGTGTGTGTGTGTGTGTGGGGGCCAGCAAATAATATTTGCCCACGGTCCAAATAATATTAAAGATGGCCCTGTCAACATCCTTCATGACAAATTATGCAGGTGTCATGGATAATATATCTAGCGGTTGTTTTCCCACCATCCACATCAATTATGCATCCTAGCAAATGAATGACCTATGGGCAGTTAATAAAGATTTTTTTTTTAACTTGGTATTTTCTTTATATTTTGTAGTGCACTCGTTACAAACTCGATGGAGAAGTCTCAAAGACTGCTACAACCGGTACTTACGAAAATTAAAAGAAGGAAGGAGTGGTTCCGGCTCAAAAAGATTAGCCTCATATGCCCATGCCGGGGATCTTGATTTCTTAAAACCGGTGTTGGAAATGCGAGAGTAAGTTATCAGCAGGCATATGTTATCAATTTTACATATCAAATTGTAATGCTTAATTTAAAAATATGTGATTTGTATTTGAGAACCCAAGCAAGCTAGGAAGACAGCACACAGGGTTTGGCACCAGAAGATGAGTCAGAGGAAGCTGCGAAGGAGGAGGAGCAAGAACAATTCCAAGACAATGTTGACAAGGAACTGTTCATAGATGAATCAAGGTCAACAACAAACTCAATGAATGAGGAGGATGCAGAACCAGGACCTAGCAATGTCTCTAGGCCTTTGTGAAGATCTTCAAGGGGAAGTGCCAGGCCTGTGAAACCCATGGATAAAATCTTAGATGTTGTCAGTCAGATGTCCACTAAAATGGCTGAAAACCAGTGTGAAGACACAGCATTTCTCACTGTAATTTTAGGCATATGTAAACAGGTACCCCCAGAGAAAAAATATGCACTCAGGATGGCTTTGATGTCAACTGCTCAATCCTTTGTGGGTGAGGGGCCAACAATATCCTCAGCATATATGCAACCCCCTCCCTTCCCCAATATCCCCCTTATCAACAATACCTTCACTTTTAAAGTACACAGTATGCTCCACCAATAAACCGGCCATACTGTGACCAGTATTGTAATATGCTGAATCCCTCAAGGCCATGCATGTTGCATCCAATTTCTGCCCCCACTACCTCTACCCTTGGCCCCTCAACCACTCACCAACTTAGGCAGCCTACACCCAGTCAGGTTACACCTTTTCTTGAAAGGAAATACTACCCAGGACCATCAGTGAATTTCCCTGGACCAACCAATAGTTCAGTTTCCGGGACCACTGAAAACAAAACATACCAGCAATTGTAATTTGATATTATTTTTGCTGTGGTTTTGTTTTTGGTTGTGGTTGCCCAAACAACAACCCAAAATTTTTCGAGTTCATGGAACTTAATTTTTTTTTGCCTTCTTGCAAAAAGATTTTGCTTGTAAAAAAGATTCTGATTATATATTTTATTTTTTGTATGACCTTTATTTTGGTGTTGTTCAAAGTGATATATTTTATTATTTTATTATTTGTTGTGGTTGTTCAAAATAAAAAAACAACAAATGGTGTAGTTTACCCCCAAAAAAACATATTTTTGGTGCATTCTTGCTTCTCTTTACTCAGGCACCTATTGGAATATAAGAAACCTATAAGGAATTAAGTCCAAACCATTTTCCCTCAGCATTCTTCCCAAAGATGATCTTTGGAAAATACTGGAGTCTGAGCTGCTGCCATATGATCCTATGTCTATATAGCTAAAACAATATATGGCATCAGCCACTGCTAGTAATAGAAAAGAAAAATATTTTTTGTACTTAAAGTATTTAAAGTATTAAAGTATTTGGTTCCACTGCCAATGGGCATCACTACCCTCATATGTTTTCCTTCAATTGCCCCGAGACAATTTGGGAAATTGCATCGATCCCAGAAAACTTCCGCTACCTTGCACCAATCTTCGCAAGTAGGCTTCTTCAGGACCAAATCCCTAAGGACATTCCAGATGTCTCTGCAGGTATTGTGGACAATATTGCTGACAGTAGTTTTGCCAACCAAAAATTCATAATGCAAACTTGCAAAGGAATGTCCAGTTGCCAGGTACCTAAAATGGAACAGTAAATGCAGTTTATTATAATGATACATATTAACAATAAGCTACTTTGATATTAGTTTAAAAAATGAGCTTGGAAGGAGGTGCCTGAGGAAGTGAAGGAAGAAGAGGAGCAGGATAAAGACACTGGTGATGTAGAGGGAAAATTAATATTGGAAAAATAATTTCATCCACAATAACATGCTAGGAATTATTATTTCACTTCATGTAAAGAGGATGAAAGAATTATGTGGATATCCAAATGCCACATATGAGGTAAGAAGAAGAAAAAGTAGGTATGAACAGTTACCTCAATGTTATAATCAGTCTTTCAACAGCTGGAATACTCCTTCGGAAACTGGTGTTTTGTCGCTCTAGATGGCCAACAATTCATCAAAACTTTAAATATAAAATGTATGGCTATTTTCTACATTGACCATGTAAAAATCAAAAATGTAAACATCTAGTTCCATTTTTTAAACAATTTGATCAGGTTATAGTTAACACTTCTAGCTATTTAAAGCTAAAAATTAGAAAAAGAGTCATACTGACCAGGCATATACATGTTTTCATAAATATAACTTGGAGCATTTGCAAGTTGACATAAAAAAATAATCTCACCTTCTAATTGACATCCGTGTGTAGTTGAAGAATTTGTCTTCATGAGCACGGAGGTCATTGTAAAGGACCCCAAACTGGCCTCTCCCTTCCCTTTGGGCGATGATGGGATGGATCCAAAATCTATGCCTTCTCCTCCTCCGGTTATCCTCTTCTTCTTCATCTATTAATGCTGCTACAGCAGCCATGATGACTGCTGACCCAACATATTGCATAGCCAACATGTTTGCTAACCAACATACAACATGTGACAACGAAACAGGAAGGGGAAATATCTAAGCAGGATAATATCTAAGCTCACAGCAGAGCTGCAGCGCAGGGGTATTTACTACCCTGCCACAGCCAGGAAAGCCAAGCTTTTAGGCTGCTATCCCACCACCAGCAGCAGCCCAAGCTGGCACCCAGGCTTCTCCGCAGTCTATATCCTCAACTATCGCTCAGCTCCAAAAAAAAAAAAGGACTGGGACTTGCAACTACACTCACTGTAAGCTCCTTCATGTTTGCCTCTCATGCCATAAAGCACATCCCAAAGTCACTTGTGGCATTAAGCAGCTAAATACATCAGGACTATGCATGTCGGGTGGCTCAGGTTCTACCTATCCTCCCACGACTCCCTCCCTGGCCACCTTCCTCATGCAGGAATGCACCTCAGGGTTCCACACGCTGCCCCACACAACCCACAAATGTAAGAACCTACTCTCAGCTGCCACTGACGAGTCAGCCATCAGCATCTTGTTATAAACCAAACTGGACTGGGGTACATGATCGCCGCTTTTCCAAGTCACCTTTTACCATCTGGAGAGTCAGCCCTATTGGACTTGCCGAGGGCATGTATTCTAACAAACTTTTTTAGTGTATGATTTGTCCACGCCTCATTGTTCTCACATCCCAAGTTTGAACTCCCTAATACCCTCAGAAGAATTTCCCCTTAAGTATTCGTCATTTGACCTAGCCATTCAAGCCATCATTAGCATAGGAGTAGGCGCTTGGAAGTCCAAGACACTTTCAAATTACTGCCCATAGAGCCATCAAATTGACACATCTGGCATGTTGCCAGCAAGTCATCCACTATCTCGATGACTTTCTGCGCATCGAAAAAAATGGTGAGCCTCTAGTAGACATTGACAGCTTAACAGCTTAAGAGGGGTATTTGGTCATTTTAATGTGCCCATAGCAGAGAATTTAGTGGAATGCCCGGCACAGTCTGTCACCTTCTTGGGTGTCACATGTGACACATGTGACACACGGTCCATGCAGGTCAGCCTGCCTACCAACAAGTTGACCCGCATCAGGTCATTCGTTCACACCTTTACCCTTACTCGAGGGTGTACCTTTTAGTTTTCCTCTTGCAGGCGCAAGATCCCAACCAAATTTCTGGGCTAGACACAGCAACAATAGCGGATTTGTCAATATGGGACAAATTTCTCACAAACTGGAATGGCATATCAATGTTCATTCCGTCAGCATCCTCTTCGTCACCTCGAGTAGCTACGGACGCCGAAGCCTCTACAGGCTTCATGGCAATTTTTGGCCATCATTGCTTGCAGGGCCATGGCAACCAGAAATCCTCTTGATCCTTGGGTTCAGTCAGTCCTTCTCACTATTCAAACTCTACCCCGTTGTGGCTGCAGCTCAAGTCTGGGGCAGCACCTGGGCAGGGCAAACAGTGACGTTTGCCACAGACAATCATGCCACAGCCAATATCATAAATAAAGGCAGGTCCAAATCGCTAGCCATCATGTCCTTCCAGAGCAGGCTGGTCTAACTATCCCTGCAGCATCAATTCAAATATCATAAATAAAGGCAGGTCCAAATCGCTATGCCATCATGTCCTTCCGGCGCAGGCTGGTCCAACTATCCCTGCAGCATCAATTCAAAGTGCACTGCATCTATATCCCGGGCAAGTGCAATGTCTCGGCCAACGCACTATTCCGCTTTAACTTTGCGTCATTCTTTTCGCAGGAACCTGGAACCGACCCAGCCGCATCCCTTATCCCACCTTGGTCACAGCTGACACTGGATTAAAGCAACACCTACACGATGCGACCCGCCTTGTAAATCAGTCGTTATCCCGCAACACCCTGTAGGCCTATCCTACTGTCTGGAATTCCTACGGCAGGTTCTTAGCCCCAAACCCCGGGGCAGTGTCGGGAGATCTTAAACAATTCCTGGCTTTCATATCATGCTGCCACAAGCAGCTGGCTCTATCACATAATATGATCAGACTCTACTTAGCTGGCACCCAGCATTTCGTCTCCTTACAGGACCCCACCAAGCCATCCTTGTTCTCTACCCACGCAGTCAAAACCATCCTACACGGTATCCACAGTCAGCAACCCCAAAACTAGTAGCAAACGCCTGGTGCCCAGTGGCCATTCTAGACCAGTCCTTATCTCATCTGCCCAACCCGTCGGAGTCTAGCCCATTGCTACCTTTCCCTACGAACCCTCTGAGTGGTAGCCAGTGCACCAGACAAATTAGGATCCTCTTGCTTAACTTAGGCCTTGAACCCGTCCAATAATCTGGATAATTCTTCCGGATTGGAGCAGCATCAGCAGCATCACAACATGGGGTACCGGACCATGTCATCAAGAGAATGGGCAGGAAATCCGCTTGTTTTGCACAGAAATGCTGCAAGCCTCCAGCAAGCTTGTCTAGTAGTACATTACCAGCTCAATCAAATAATTACCTCCCCATCCAGGTGTTTTGCACCCTTCTATTGGCATACCATCCAGCAGACCAGGGCACACTTCAGGTCTACTTTATGTTTTTAGTCTTGTGGCGTGTTTATGTGGTTCACATCTCTCCGGTCATAGGGCTCCGACCATAAACAGGAAGGCCAGTGTGGTGGCCTGAAATTATGGGAGGAGCCCCGGGGTATTTAAGCAGACCACCCACAGTGGTCTTTTGTTGGTTCAAGTGCGCGGTACCCACCCACTCATTCCCCTTCTCAGGGCACTTCTCTTGAATACACTTCCTCTACAACCATCCACTCACTTATCTTGGGTATTCCCCCTTCTCTTGGCATACCGTCCAGCAGACCAGAGCACACTTCAGGTCTACTTTATGTTGTTAGTCTTGTGGCGTGTTTATGTGGTTCACATCTCTCCGGTCTTAGGGCTCCGAACATAAATACATATATATATATATACACAGTATATACAGTATCTCACTGAATGATTCAATGATTAAATGCTGGAAGACAGTAAAGGCTGTACTGGGATATACAGGGTACTCCGAGTTTTCCCCGATATGGAATAACAAAAATCTGAATGAGCTTAGGGGGATGGGGAAAATAGAAGAATGGGACAGGAGGGGTATTCACTGTTTGGTGCAACTGTATAGGGCAGGGAGGTTGAAAACGTTTCAAGAGATAAAAGAGGAATTTGCAATACCCAACAGACTATTTTTCAGCTACTTGCAAGTAAGGCATGCCCTGGAGGTACAATTTAGAGGCAAGGCGATAGTGTGGAGTGAAATGCCCTTGTTAAGGAAACTGGTAAACACCAAGGGGTCCAAAGGGCTGATCTCACAAATGTACAGGAGTATAAATAAGGCAGGGCAAGAAGGGGGGGGTGGAGCCCAGGAAGAGAATTAATTGGGAGGAAGAGGTTGGTAAAATAACGGCGGAACAATGGAAGTTTATTTTGGCATTAGGGCCAAGGATATCTCTAGCACCGTCACAGGGGGTCTCTTATTTATATTTGATTTATAGACTTTATTACACACCAGAGAAATTATTTAGGTTTGGTAAGAGGCAGGATGCGAAGTGTCAGCGGTGCCGAGATGAGAAAGGAGACCTCGTGCATATGTTTTAGCGATGCCCCAAGCTATACAGGTACTGGGAAAAATTGGTGGAGGAAATTAACGCAATATTTGGGTCCTCATTGGAAATGGAGGCCAGAACTTGCCTGTTGAGTTTGCTGGAGGAAAAAGATATGCCAAAGGACACCCAGACCGCTATTATAAGATGCCTGTTTCAGGGAAGGAAAATCATAGCACGGAAGTGGCAGGTGAAAGAACCCCCAACAGTAGGAGAATGGAGAATAGAGGTTAAGGACATGATCACGAAAGAGGAATTCTGGTACAGAAAGAGAGGTAGTTTAAAGAAATATAAGAATATATGGAAATTATGGCTAGAGTACGAATGGGCTGGATAGGTGTAAGAATAATAGGTGGAATGGGTGGTGTGCGTATGGGATGAGAGGATGGTGGAGGGGATGGAGTGATGGAGGGGGGTATGAGGGGAAAATGGAGGGTTTAAAGGTTTGTGGATATTACTGAAGATTGTATATGTGGTCTCTATATGATCTGCTCGCTTGGAGGAAATTTGTGTTTTACTTTTAACTATAAAGTTTAGGATTAATAAAAATAAACAGAGCATTAGCCACAATGATGTGAAAAAAAAGAGACGGGACAAATTTTGATTTTCAAAGTTGATACGACTTCTCTTAAGATAAATTTAGCTGAAGTGGCAAAAAAAAAAATATACAGTATCTCACAAAAGTGGTGAGTACACCCCTCACATTTTTGATAATATTTTATTATATCTTTTCATGTGACAACACTGAAGAAATTACACTTTGCTACAATGTAAAGTAGTGAGTGTACAGCTTGTATAACAGTGTAAATTTGCTGTCCCCTCAAAATAACTCAACACACAGCCATTAATGACTAAATCGCTGGCAACAAAAGTGAGTACACCCCTAAGTGAAAATGTCCAAATTGGGCCCAATTAGTCATTTTCCCTCCCCGGTGTCATGTGACTTGTTAGTGTTACAAGGACTCAGATGTGAATTGGGAGCAGGTGTGTTAAATTTGGTTTTATCGCTCTCACTCTCTCATACTGGTCACTGGAAGTTCAACATGGCACCTCATGACAAAGAACTCTCTGAGGATCTGAAAAAAAGAACTTCTGCTCCACATAAAGATGGCCTAGGCTATAAGAAGATTGCCAAGACCCTGAAACTGAGCTGCAGCACTGTGGCCAAGACCATACAACGGTTTAACAGGACAGGTTCCACTCAGAACAGGCCTCGCCATAGTTGACCAAAGAAGTTGAGTGGACATGCTCAGCGTCATATCCAGAGGTTGTCTTTGGGAAATAGACATATGAGTGCTGCCAGCATTGCTGCAGAGGTTGAAAGGGTGGGTGGTGTGCCTGTCAGTGCTCAGACCATATTCTGCTCACGGCATAAAATTGGTCTGCATGGCTATCGTCCCAGAAGGAAGCGTCTTCTAAAGATGATGCACAAGAAAGCCCGCAAACAGCTTGCTGAAGAAAAGCAGACTAAGAACATGGATTACTGCAGGGGCATTGCTAGGTGGGAAAAATACCAGGGGCTTCAGGCCGAAGTCCGAGCCTCACAAGGGGGGGTGTTGTTTGGTGGGGGGTAAGCTCACCTGCTGGTTGCTGCCTGACTTACCAGTTCCCATCAATACTGGCCACTAAAAACTGACCTACCTGACCATTACACTGACTTACCTGACCCACACTGACCTACCTGACCTACCTGACACACACTGATCATTACACTGACCCACGCTGACCTACCTGACCCACATTGATCATTACACTGACCCATACTGTCCTACCTGACCCACACTTACCTACCTGACCCACACTGACCTACCTGACCTACACTGCCCATTACACTGATCTACCTGACCATTACACTGACTTACCTGACCCACACTGACCTACCAGACCTACCTGACACACACTGATCATTACACTGACTCACACTGACATACCTGACCCACCCTGATCATTACACTGACCCATACTGATCTACCTGACCCACACTGACCTACCAGACCCACACTGATCATTACACTGACCTACCTGACCCACACTGATCTTTACACTGACCCACACTGACCTACCTGACCCACACTGACCATTACACTGACCCACACTGACATACCTGACCCACACTGATCATTACACTGACCCACACTGACCTACCTGACCCACACTGATCATTACACTGACCCACACTGACATACCTGACCCACACTGACATACCTGACCCACACTGATCATTACATTGACCTACCTAACACACACTGACCCACACTGACTTACCTGACACACTGATCATTACACTGACCCACACTGATCATTACACTGACCCACACTGACCTACCTGACCCACACTGATCATTACACTGACCCACACTGACCTACCTGACGCACACTGACCTACCTGACCCACACTGATCATTACACTGACCCACACTAACCTACCTGACCCACACTGATCATTACACTGACCCACACTGACATACCTGACCCACACTGATCATTACACTGACCTACCTGACCCACACTGACCCACACTGACCTACCTGACACACACTGATCATTACACTAAATTTAAACTTGAAGTACTAATGCGCCACTAAATGTGTACATGATAAATGTGATAAAGTGCTTAAAATGCAAGAGATATATATATAAAGCAGCTGACTTCTAAAGTGCTGCCAGCACCAAAAATATATGTGATTTGTAGTGAAACAGCGCTAAATAACTCTACAATAGTACTAAAATGTAAAGTACTAATAATAAAGTGCTAATACTATTCATGGATACCTCTAAACCAATCCTAAGGTATAAAGTGCTGATAATAAAGTGCTGATAACAATCCCACTTCCCAATGTGCAAAATAGTGCAATAGTAATAACATCAGAAAAAAATAAAAATAAACAGGGATGAGTAATCCAAAATATATCCAAAATAACTACAGGTACTAAGCAATAGTCTTGACATCTGAAGGACCTAACCCACAGTCACTTGACCCTACCCATTATACATAAATTCTAACCTTTCCAAATCCCCCCACAAATGATGTCACGAGATTTGGAGTAAATGGCCTTGACGGCCTTTTTATTAACAATTATCATAACATTAAATCAATAACATTTTTTTAAATAACCATTAATAAACTTTCTATGGACTTTTTTGGTGTCTTCAAGGGGAAACAACACACCACTGGTCACTGTGACCAACTTCTTTAAACTTTAGGCCTCCAGTCGCCAGCCCTCTGACTCAGAGATGGTACCCAACCTTCTCAGTGACCTACCCTTTACCTCTTTCTGGTTAACTCCTCGTTAACTGGAAAATACCAGAGAACCCCATACCATAGATGGGTACCAACCATATTATATACATATAACATCCATCTTCTCCTCCAAAGACCCAACACTGCCGGGCTGTCCTGACAGCCCCCCTCAATACCCAAACTCAGGAGGGTGGGTTGGAATCTTCTCCTCCGCCGCTCATGAATGACGTCACTCCCATCCTCTTCTCCTTACTGAAACCGAGCGCCTCCCTGCTTCCGGCCCTTCCCCTTTTCTGAAAGGGGACAAATTTTTCTTTTACAAAGCATGACTGTGCTGTCCTAATTAGTCATGCCGTCCCTGCGATCATTCATCTGCTCCTTTTCTCTGCTCCGGGACTCTCTTGACATCTGAAGGACCTAACCCACAGTCACTTGACTCCACCCGTTATACATAAATTCTAACTCTTCCAAATCCCCCCACAAATGACGTGACAAGATTTGGAGTAAATGGCCCTGACGGCCTTTTTATTAACAATTACCAAAAATTAAATAAATAACATTTTTTAAATAACCATTAATAAACTTTCTATGTACTTTTTTGGGGTCTTCGAGGGAAACAACACACCACTGGTCACTGCGGCCAACTTCTTTAAACTTGAGGCCTCCAGTCGCAAGCCCACTGACTCAGAGATGGTACCCAACCTTCACAGTGACCTAACTTTCACCCCTTCTGGTTAACCCCTCGTTAACCGGAGGGGACCAGAGAACCCCATACCATAGATGGGTACCAACCGTGTTATATACATATAACATCCATCTTCTCCTCCTCCAAAGACCCAACACTGCCACAGCACAAAAGGGCACCTTACCCTTGCGTGGACCTCCACAACCTCAGTCCTTGCTGTATGCCCTCCTGTAAATCAAGTGCCCACAGATTAATTATTAAGGTGCACTCCATCACTCCTAAGGTTCATGTATCCACCTCCAGCTCACTATGACGTATGACCACACCCCCGTTCCTAATCAGGAACCTGCTCACTTTCTTATTTACTTTGACTCGGGCCCTGTCTACCTTTTTAGCTGACCAAGCCCACCGCCACGACATCCTGCCCACCATATCTGTCCAAACAATGACCATCTCAGGAAAAGCAGAACGTAAACGTAAAAAAATCACATTTTACATCCCATATGAGATCCCTCATAGACCTGGCTCCCATGTCTTCCCCCACATGTAGCACCAAAATGTCTGGTGCCCTGTCCAAACGGGAGAACCTGTGTACTTCTGACAGCACCCTGTTCCACAGCATACCCGGAACCCCGATCCATCTCACCTGAGCTTCCTGTCTGGGGATGCCCAACTGCCTACCATTCGGCCGAACATCAGCTCTTCTGGCCCCCCAGTAAACATAGGAGTGACCCAGGAGCCAAACTAGGCCCACCTCTCCACCTGTGAACAAGAAAAATGGCAACACAAAACAGTAAGCTCCCCAATAACTACTACAATACAGTAAAAGCCTGAAAACCATGTGAGACCTAATTCTGTATCAAATGTGGGCGAATATACAGCTTAAATCTGTCCAAGTCCCACCTACCGATACGCCTAATTGTTCCTGACTAAGACCAGCCCTGGAAGCCTCTGAGGCTGCCCCTATTCAGAAAGAATGGGAAGAATAACTTTTTGGGTTGTAGCCAGCCACTGTCAAACATTTTCGAAACACAGCTATGAACTGGAACCTTGACAAGGACGACCCATCACTATGTATTAGAAAAGAACCTGTGAACCCAGGACGCATGTCCCAGAAAGATTCCATCACCCTTATCGGGCAAATGTGTGACTCCGTAATCCGGAACACTTCGTGTTGCATGCCCTTGCCCGTCTTTTCACGTTTTGACCGTCTTACCCACATTCTGATTGAATCCTGAAAATAATCTATATCCCCTATCAACAGCCCCCCTTGATCCCGCTTCGAAGGGCTGACTATCTCGCTTATCCATAATGCCCCAAAGAAAGCCAGTGTGAAGGCCGCGTGGAATAGAGCACATTCATACTCTGAGCTGCAAACGTTATTCAAACCTGAAAACAAAACCTGTAGCATGTCAAATTAAACTAGGCGCCACCCATCCCTCTTCTTATGCGGTCTCCTGTACCCCTTTACTGCTTGTTTCACTCAAAAATCCTTTGTATAGTCCAGTTGCCCTTGTAATTTAAAAAGAAAGGCCAAACCTGCCAACTTGTGATCAATGGCAGCTGCCGAGATACCCCTCTCTAATCCCATATTAATAAAATAGAGGACTGCTTGGGCCACCTCTTGACCCTCGGGGGCGATCTCAAGCCTGTGCAAGCATGCCAACCATTCTTGCCATACCTTAGAGTAGGCATTCTACGTAGCCGTACTCACAGAGCGCTGAATCCACCGTGCTGCGTTCCCAAGGCAATGTTCCACATCCAGTCGGCACAGGCGACCCCGTGTTGCTCCGCGTCTGGTGCCAACTCCCCGAACCTGTCCCACTGAAAACGAGACAAAGCATCAGCCAAGGTGTTTTCAACCCCTGGTAAGTGTACAACGTAAATGAAAGCATTTACTTGCAAAAAGCGCAGTACCAAATGTCGCAACAACCTGACCACCGGCATGGACGCTGCCGACAGATGGTTAACCACCTGAACCACCCCTAGGTTGTCGCAATTAAGACATACTTTCAAGTTGCGGAAGAATTCCCTCCATATTTCCATTGCTACTACAATCTGAAAAAGTTCCAGGAGGACTAGGTTTTTCAAGAAACCAGCATCGCCCCATGCTGGGGGCCAATGAGCTGCGTTCCATTGTCCCCTGAAAAAGGCACCATAGCCTGTAGAGCCCGCAGCATCCATGAATAACTCCAAATCGCAATTGCTGATGGGACCCGATATCCATAGAGCGCGCCCATTGAATGACTCCAGGAAGTCCTGCCACACCCGCAAATCCTCTTTGTGATCCCTGTTGAGACTCACAAAGTGCGTGGGAGCCCTGACTCCCGCGGTTGCTGCAGCCAGCCAGCGGCAAAAAACCCTATCCATGGGAATTATTCAGCAAGCAAAATTTAGCTTCCCCAACAACGATTGTAACTGAAGCAAGAAGTTATCGAGATAGTGAATGACCGAGTTGATACCAGAAACATCCCGTACTGCCCATTCCAAAAAAGAGCTGAACATTTCGAAAAAAGCACATGAGATGGAGCATCCCATCGGTAGACAACGATCCACATAGTATGACCCATTCCATGTGCAGCCCAGCAGCCGAAAGTTGTCTGGATGAACCGGCAAGAACCGGAAAGACGATTCAATATCCGCTTTTGCCATCAGTGACCCTTGTCCATATCGACGAACCCATGCTACCGCTGCATCAAACGAAGTGTATGTTACCGAACACTCCTCGGGAGCAATCGAATCATTGACCAACCCTCCCTTTGGAAAGGAAAGGTGGTGAATCAATCTGAACTTGTTTGGCTCCTTTTTGGGAACTACTCCCAGTGGAGAGACCACCAGGTCCAGAACAGGAACCTTACTAAAAGGGCTGGACTTTCGCCCCTGAGTGACTTCCTTCCCGAGTTTTTCCAAAACCACTCCCAGATGCAGCAGAGCTGAACGTGGGACGGTTGCCGATGAGCATGATATTTTGAAACCACTATTGAAACCCAATTCTAACAGCTGAGCTGTTTTCCGGTCGGGGTACCTGTTGGGGAACGGAAGCATCCTTTCCATCCCCACCGGCGTCATCCCTCTTACTCGCAGACTCTCCGGCATGCCCTTTTCCTCTCCTGAAGCACTTTGACAGTGCATGGGATCCCCCGCAGCCAGAAAATGTGTGTTTGAAGCGACAGTTTTCCCCAAACTTACACGTGCCCTCGTTGAGTTGCCAACAGAAGCCCCATCTTTTTTGGTTGGTTGTCCTGAGGCCGTGGTACCTCTGACCCCTGCCTGAAAAAACTGATTAGGAGCTTGCACCGCTGTCATAATCTTCATCCACAGGCTGATGTCCATGTGATCCCAGCGTAGCAACGGTCGGACGGCCATTCGTTTTCGAAACTGTACATCGTACCGTAGCCATGCCACGCCGCCATACATCCGGTGTGCTTTGCTAATGGCCTCTAGATAGACGGACAGAGCTGAGCAGTGTTTGGGGGTCTTTTCCCCCACCACACTTGCCAATATGGCAAACGCTTGTAACCAGTTCGAAAAAGTATGAGGAATCAACCGATATCTGCATTTTTCCTCGTCCTCCTTCTTGCTTTCTTCTGGCTTCAATCTGTCCAGATTGAACTTCTCTAGCCGCAATAATCTGAAGATCTCCACATATTCCCCTTTCCAGATTTCTTCTTTTACCTCTGTTTTAAGTTTGTATAGTCCAGTTGCCCTTGTAATTTAAAAAGAAAGGCCATACCTGCCAACTTGCGATCAATGGCAGCTGCCGAGATACCCCTCTCTAATCCCATATTAATAAAATAGAGGACTGCTTGGGCCACCTCTTGACCCTCGGGGGCGATCTCAAGCCTGTGCAAGCATGCCAACCATTCTTGCCATACCTTAGAGTAGGCATTCTACGTAGCCGTACTCACTGAGCACTGAATCCACCGTGCTGCGTTCCCAAGGCAATGTTCCACATCCAGTCGGCACAGGCGACCCCGTGTTGCTCCGCGTCTGGTGCCAACTCCCCGAACTTGTCCCACTGAAAACGAGACAAAGCATCAGCCAAGGTGTTTTCAACCCCTGGTAAGTGTACAACGTAAATGAAAGCATTTACTTGCAAAAAGCGTAGTACCAAATGTCGCAACAACCTGACCACCGGCATGGACGCTGCCGACAGATGGTTAACCACCTGAACCACCCCTAGGTTGTCGCAATTAAGACATACTTTCAAGTTGCGGAAGGATTCCCCCCATATTTCCATTGCTACTACAATCTGAAAAAGTTCCAGGAGGACTAGGTTTTTCAAGAAACCAGCATCGCCCCATGCTGGGGGCCAATGAGCTGCGCTCCATTGTCCCCTGAAAAAGGCACCATAGCCTGTAGAGCCCGCAGCATCCATGAATAACTCCAAATCGCAATTGCTGATGGGACCCGATATCTATAGAGCGCGCCCATTGAATGACTCCAGGAAGTCCTGCCACACCCGCAAATCCTCTTTGTGATCCCTGTTGAGACTCACAAAGTGCGTGGGAGCCCTGACTCCCGCGGTTGCTGCAGCCAGCCAGCGGCAAAAAACCCTATCCATGGGAATTATTCAGCAAGCAATATTTAGCTTCCCCAACAACGATTGTAACTGAAGCAAGAAGTCATCGAGATAGTGAATGACCGAGTTGATACCAGAAACATCCCGTACTGCCCATTCCAAAAAAGAGCTGAACATTTCGAAGAAAGCACATGAGATGGAGCATCCCATCGGTAGACAACGATCCACATAGTATGACCCATTCCATGTGCAGCCCAGCAGCCGAAAGTTGTCTGGATGAACCGGCAAGAACCGGAAAGACGATTCAATATCCGCTTTTGCCATCAGTGACCCTTGTCCATATCGACGAACCCATGCTACCGCTGCATCAAACGAAGTGTATGTTACCGAACACTCCTCGGGAGCAATCGAATCATTGACCAACCCTCCCTTTGGAAAGGAAAGGTGGTGAATCAATCTGAACTTGTTTGGCTCCTTTTTGGGAACTACTCCCAGTGGAGAGACCACCAGGTCCAGAACAGGAACCTTACTAAAAGGGCTGGACTTTCGCCCCTGAGTGACTTCCTTCCCGAGTTTTTCCAAAACCACTCCCAGATGCAGCAGAGCTGAACGTGGGACGGTTGCCGATGAGCATGATATTTTGAAACCACTATTGAAACCCAATTCTAACAGCTGAGCTGTTTTCCGGTCGGGGTACCTGTTGGGGAACGGAAGCATCCTTTCCATCCCCACCGGCGTCATCCCTCTTACTCGCAGACTCTCCGGCATGCCCTTTTCCTCTCCTGAAGCACTTTGACAGTGCATGGGATCCCCCGCAGCCAGAAAATGTGTGTTTGAAGCGACAGTTTTCCCCAAACTTACACGTGCCCTCGTTGAATTGCCAACAGAAGCCCCATCTTTTTTGGTTGGTTGTCCTGAGGCCGTGGTACCTCTGACCCCTGCCTGAAAAAACTGATTAGGAGCTTGCGCCACTGTCATAAGCTTCATCCACAGGCTGATGTCCTTGTGATCCCAGTGTAGCGACGGTCGGACGGCCATTCGTTTTCGAAACTGTACATCGTACCGTAGCCATGCCACGCCGCCATACATCCGGTGTGCTTTGCTAATGGCCTCTAGATAGACGGACAGAGCTGAGCAGTATTTGGGGGTCTTTTCCCCCACCACACTTGCCAATATGGCAAACGCTTGTAACCAGTTCGAAAAAGTATGAGGAATCAACCGATATCTGCATTTTTCCTCATCCTCCTTCTTGCTTTCTTCTGGCTTCAATCTGTCCAGATTGAACTTCTCTAGCCGCAATAATCTGAAGATCTCCACATATTCCCCTTTCCAGATTTCTTCTTTTACCTCTGTTTTAAGTTTGTATAGTCCAGTTGCCCTTGTAATTTAAAAAGAAAGGCCATACCTGCCAACTTGCGATCAATGGCAGCTGCCGAGATACCCCTCTCTAATCCCATATTAATAAAATAGAGGACTGCTTGGGCCACCTCTTGACCCTCGGGGGCGATCTCAAGCCTGTGCAAGCATGCCAACCATTCTTGCCATACCTTAGAGTAGGCATTCTATGTAGCCGTACTCACTGAGCACTGAATCCACCGTGCTGCGTTCCCAAGGCAATGTTCCACATCCAGTCGGCACAGGCGACCCCGTGTTGCTCCGCATCTGGTGCCAACTCCCCGAACTTGTCCCACTGAAAACGAGACAAAGCATCAGCCAAGGTGTTTTCAACCCCTGGTAAGTGTACAACGTAAATGAAAGCATTTACTTGCAAAAAGCGCAGTACCAAATGTCGCAACAACCTGACCACCGGCATGGACGCTGCCGACAGACGGTTAACCACCTGAACCACCCCTAGGTTGTCGCAATTAAGACGTACTTTCAAGTTGCGGAAGGATTCCCCCCATATTTCCATTGCTACTACAATCGGAAAAAGTTCCAGGAGGACTAGGTTTTTCAAGAAACCAGCATCGCCCCATGCTGGGGGCCAATGAGCTGTGCTCCATTATCCCCTGAAAAAGGCACCATAGCCTGTAGAGCCCACAGCATCCATGAATAACTCCAAATCGCAATTGCTGATGGGACCCGATATCCATAGAGTGCACCCATTGAATGACTCCAGGAAGTCCTGCCACACCCGCAAATCCTCTTTGTGATCCCTGTTGAGACTCACAAAGTGCATGGGAGCCCTGACTCCTGCGGTTGCTGCAGCCAGCCAGCGGCAAAAAACCCTACCCATGGGAATTATTCAGCAAGCAAAATTTAGCTTCCCCAACAACGATTGTAACTGAAGCAAGAAGTCATCGAGATAGTGAATGACCGAGTTGATACCAGAAACATCCCGTACTGCCCATTCCAAAAAAGAGCTGAACATTTCGAAGAAAGCACATGAGATGGAGCATCCCATCGGTAGACAACGATCCACATAGTATGACCCATTCCATGTGCAGCCCAGCAGCCGAAAGTTGTCTGGATGAACCGGCAAGAACCGGAAAGATGATTCAATATCCGCTTTTGCCATCAGTGACCCTTGTCCATATCGACGAACCCATGCTACCGCTGCGTCAAACGAAGTGTATGTTACTGAACACTCCTCGGGAACAATCGAATCATTGACCAACTCTCCCTTTGGAAAGGAAAGGTGGTGAATCAATCTGAACTTGTTTGGCTCCTTTTTGGGAACTACTCCCAGTGGAGAGACCACCAGGTCCAGAACAGGAACCTTACTAAAAGGGCTGGACTTTCGCCCCTGAGTGACTTCCTTCCCAAGTTTTTCCAAAACCACTCCCAGATGCAGCAGAGCTGAACGTGGGACGGTTGCCGATGAGCATGATATTTTGAAACCGCTATTGAAACCCAATTCTAACAGCTGAGCTGTTTTCCGGTCGGGGTACCTGTTGGGGAACAGAAGCATCCTTTCCATCCCCACCGACGTCATCCCTCTTACTCGCAGACTCTCCGGCATGCCCTTTTCCTCTCCTGAAGCACTTTGACAGTGCATGGGATCCCCCGCAGCCAGAAAATGTGTGTTTGAAGCGACAGTTTGCCCCAAACTTACACGTGCCCTCGTTGAATTGCCAACAGAAGCCCCATCTTTTTTGGTTGGTTGTCCTGAGGCCGCGGTACCTCCAACCCCTGCCTGAAAAAACTGATTAGGAGCTTGCGCCGCTGTCATAAGCTTCATCCACAGGCTGATGTCCTTGTGATCCCAGCGTAGCGAAGGTCGGTCGGACGGCCATTCGTTTTCGAAACTGTACATCGTACCATAGCCATGCCACGCCGCCATACATCCGGTGTGCTTTGCTAATGGCCTCTAGATAGACGGACAGAGCTGAGCAGTGTTTGGGGGTCTTTTCCCCCACCACACTTGCCAATATGGCAAACGCCTGTAACCAGTTCGAAAAAGTATGAGGAATCAACCGATATCTGCGTTTTTCCTCGTCCTCCTTCTTGCTTTCTTCTGGCTTCAATCTGTCCAGATTGAACTTCTCTAGCCGCAATAATCTGAAGATCTCCACATATTCCCCTTTCCAGATTTCTTCTTTTACCACTTTTTGTGGAGTCTGCCAACCTGATCGAATCCACTTTTTTCTCCCCTGCCTTTCCTTGGCTGTCTAGAGCCGAAACACAAGCCGGTACATTGGGAGAAGCGACTACCACCGTAATTGTTCCTGCTGCTGTCGCAGGCGGATCGCCTACAACCCTGGCAGCGACCACTGACAGTGTTGGGGCCGTCGCCGCATGATCCTTACCTTGTGTCGGCGCCCACAGGTGACATCACTTCCAGTTATGGCTGTGACCGGAAGTTCCTGTGTTTGGCACTTTTTTTTTTTGCTGTTGGCGTTTTTGCCATTTTAAACTGTTATGCTTATCTTTTTTAAATAAAGTGCAAGATTTTTACTACTACACTATGGAGGCTCTTCTCTTCTACCCTATGTCCCTGGAGACAATGTTTTAAAGGAGCTGGTCGTGGAACTCGGTGTTTGTGGAGAATACTACATTGACCATCTGTCTAGGATATACCCAAGGAGGAGGAAAAGGACACAGCGGTGGTATACATCTGTTTTATGCACGACTAGACCCATTTTGGGTCTTTCCTTAAAGTGAGAGGCTAGCACACACAGGGTGTGGATTGGAGAAGGATATTCACAAGCTTTTTACCTGCATTTGGACTTTTTTTCTTTCTTTACTGCACTTATTCCTATAGAGACTATTGCTTAGTACCTGTAGTTATTTTGGATATATTTTGGATTACTCATCCCTGTTTATTTTTTTATTTTTTCTGATGTTATTGCTATTGCACTATTTTGCACATTGGGAAGTGGGATTGTTAGCAGCACTTTATTATTAGCACTTTATACCTTAGGATTGGTTTACAGGTATCCATGAATAGTATTAGCACTTTATTATTAGCACTTTACATTTTAGTACTGTTGTAGAGTTATTTAGCGCTGCTTCACTGCAAATCACATGATCATTACACTGACCCACACTGACCTACCTGACCCACACTGATCATTACACTGACCCATACTGACCTACCTGATGCACACTGACCTACCTGACTCACACTGACCCACACTGACCTACCTGACCCACACTAATCATTACACTGACCCACACTGACCTACCTGATGCACACTGACCTACCTGACCCACACTGATCATTACACTGACCCACACTGACCTACCTGACACACACTGACCTACCTGACACACACTGACCTACCTGACCCACACTGATCATTACACTGACCCACACTGACCTACCTGACCAACACTGATCATTACACTGACGCACACTGACCTACCTGACGCACACTGACCTACTGGACGCACACTGACCTACCTAACATACACTGACTGATGCACACTGACCTACCTGACATACACTGAGTCTGACCTACCTGACAACATACACTGACATACACTGACCATTACACTGACCCAGACCCACACTGACCCACCTGACCCACACTGACCTACCTGACACACACTGACTGTACTGTTGTAGAGTTATTTAGCACTGCTTCACTGCAAATCACATGATCATTACACTGACCCACACTGACCTACCTGACCCACACTGATCATTACACTGACCCATACTGACCTACCTGATGCACACTGACCTACCTGACTCACACTGACCCACACTGACCTACCTGACCCACACTAATCATTACACTGACCCACACTGACCTACCTGATGCACACTGACCTACCTGACCCACACTGATCATTACACTGACCCACACTGACCTACCAGACACACACTGACCTACCTGACACACACTGACCTACCTGACCCACACTGATCATTACACTGACCCACACTGACCTACCTGACCAACACTGATCATTACACTGACGCACACTGACCTACCTGACGCACACTGACCTACTGGACGCACACTGACCTACCTAACATACACTGACTGATGCACACTGACCTACCTGACATACACTGAGTCTGACCTACCTGACAACATACACTGACATACACTGACCATTACACTGACCCAGACCCACACTGACCCACCTGACCCACACTGACCTACCTGACACACACTGACTGTACTGTTGTAGAGTTATTTAGCACTGCTTCACTGCAAATCACATGATCATTACACTGACCCACACTGACCTACCTGACCCACGCTGATCATTACACTGACCCATACTGACCTACCTGATGCACACTGACCTACCTGACCCACACTGACCCACACTGACCTACCTGACCCACACTAATCATTACACCTACCCACACTGACCTACCTGATGCACACTGACCTACCTGACCCACACTGATCATTACACTGACCCACACTGACCTACCTGACACACACTGACCTACCTGACCCACACGGACCTACCTGACCCACACTGATCATTACACTGACCCACACTAACCTACCTGACCCAACACTGATCATTACACTGACGCACACTGACCTACCTGACGCACACTGACCTACTGGACGCACACTGACCTACCCGACATACACTGACTGATGCACACTGACCTACCTGACATACACTGAGTCTGACCTACCTGACAACATACACTGACATACACTGACCATTACACTGACCCAGACCCACACTGACCCACCTGACGCACACTGACCTACCTGACACACACTGACATGCACTGATCTACCAGACCCATTACACGTGACGTCAGACTTCAGGTGACCTTGACCTCTGGCTCCTCCTGCAGCTCAGCCATAGTGTGCAGTGCCGGTGCGCCCATCCCAGGAGACAGCAGGCAGCCACAGAAAGAGAGAGGACAGGAGAGGAGAGGTTGGGTGTACTCACATTTGTTGCCAGAGGTTTAGACATTAATGGCTGTGTGAATAGTGATGATAGGGGGCGCTAAATGTGACCTTAAAATGTGTGTTAATACTACTTTAAAACCGTATAACATGGAATAAAGTGAACATGTACATAATGTGCAACAATATTGAATAATTATTGTGATAATCGTGAGTCCATAAATCTTTGGTGATAATCTTGATGGATAAACCATCAAAGAAATTCTTCACCACTTGCAATTCAAATACACCCAAAGTGCTCGAAAATGAAATCTGCTTACCAGATGGACATGACCTCTTTAATAAAAAAGAAGGTCTAATGGACTAAATCCTGAATGGATGCCTGAGCCAGTAGATAGATCTTCTAGATTGTGGCCTCCTCTCCAAGGAGGTCACAATCTAGAAGATCTATCTACTGGCAATATTAAATATAAAAGACAAAGGGAGAGCACATAGTGCAATACTGTCTTTTATAAAAAAAAATATAAAATGCAAGAAACATGCCTGCTTACATTCATTGGTGCCTTGTCCTGGCACTGAGGATAGCCTGCGATATGTTTAGTCTCATGTTACAGAGCCGGCAGGTATTCCACTCCTCTCGGGAGAGAAACCGGAATCTGGAACCTGGAAGTGACATGACCCAAAGCGCCTCAACGTTTGTTTCGTAATTGCTACGCCATCAGGAAGTGCTCCTGATGCTGTAGCAATTACGAAACGTACGTGGAGGCGCTTCCGGTTATGGAAATAGTGCAACACATTATGGTTTTATGTTTAAGACTTCTAAAGCCTCCCTAGGGAGGGTGTCAGTTTAAGCAGCAGTATTACAGACATTTTAAAGGTATAGGGAAATAAATTCTTTAATTTTTTTTATAATACTTGTTGCTAAAGCCATCTGGGCTATAGAAGTGAGCAAGGGAATTAATTGCCCCAGAGGAGACCCAACATGCCTTGCCTGCAGAGAGAGAGAGAGCACATGTGTACCCAGCGTAACCTGGTTGCCTAAAGTGCAGGAGATGACACTGGTGGGTGGCTCGAGCATCGAGGGGGATTCACCCCCTTGGGTTGATCGAGGGGATGGAGAGGCTGTGTCTGCTATGTCCTTACTGCAGGAGACCTACTGCATTGGTCAGTGCCTGGATCCGGTGCAGGCACTGCAACAAGCCGCTTATCAAGCTGACAACGAGTGAGCAGGAGTTGCTCACCTACAGCGTGGATCTGCGATCAGGTCTCTGAACAGAACAGCCACAGAAGTCCCAGGGGGTCGGAGTGGGCCGACAAGTGACTGAGAAAGGCGGGGTTGAGTCTAGGGATAGTGACTCCCCTGCAAAGACAAGCGACGTTGGAGAAGAAAGCTGGAAATCTGCCTCAGCCTGCAGACCAGTCAGGGAGCTGGTACCTGTAATTACTGGTCTTACTTGGTGGGGCCTGTCCCAATGACATTGACAAAACCAATTGCATGACACCCACAGTATTACAGCAAGGAGTTGGGGGGCATGGTCTTTGCACTCACTGGCAGATCCCATTGAGCAGGGCTTATGGTTCTGGCAGATACACAAGGGACTACCGTGTCATGAGATCCGGGAAGTGACGCTGCGGGTACAGGAAGTAGTGGGTGGAACACTGATCTCCCCGCACTTCCGGGCTGCATGAGGTACCTGTGTCTCTCACACACACCAGTGCCTGTATGGGACCCTTGGGTCCTCCTATAATTGACACTCCGGAAGTGACGCAGCGGTTACCGGAAGTGGCAGGTGGAATGCAGATCCACCAGAACTTCTGGATCGCAGTGTCTTGGCGTGTGTTCCACGCATGCTAGCACTCTGTGATAACCTCTGGGTCCATTTTACTAGTGTCCAAGAGACACAAAACATGCTACCCTCCACAGCTTGATAATTGCAAGGAGACATCAGAGGGTTTAAATACCCCCACAGCAACAGGTTAAATGTATCATTGGGATTGTTTAATGTATACCCCATTTTTAAGCTGTATGCATATACCTTAATCCCCACATAAGGATTATATGAGTGCACTGTGAGGTATTACTATTGTACCTTTATGCATAAACTGTTGACATGAGATTGGTGAAGCTAAGATGCCTGACAGCAGTGCACACCCTCCTCCCCTTAAGTCTACAGGGGAGGCGGAGTCAATGAGGGTGGGTATAGCTTGACTTGCCATTATGTGGGCGTGTGTGTATATAAGCAGTAAGAAGAGGTTAGTCATTTATCACTTTGGCTCTGAGGAAGAGGGTTCTCCCTCGAAACACGTTAGCCACTCCATGTCTCTTCCGGCATCACCGTCTCCTACCACAGACCTGATAAAGACTGTTTGCTATTGCTTTTGTCGTAATATGTTTATATATCACGTCTGTATGTGAGTACAACCATTGCTGTTTTTACTTGGATTAAAAATATTTTTAGTAATGCACTAGTCCTCCTTTTTTCTAAAATTTTCTAATATTTTACCTGTAAGTACTGCCTAGCAGGGGCCAGAAGCTACTCCCAGAAGGCCTGCTGCCCCCATCCACCCTGCCAACCCTACCTGGAAGGAGCCAGTGCAGGCAGACAGCGTCTCTTCAGGTGAGCCAGAAGGGAGCGGCAGTGGTAGGGCAAAAGATTGGGGGTCACCCAGACAGCAAGCAGAATTCGTGCCCATAGACGATGACTGGGAAGAGTGGACATCTTACAGCAGTTCTGAGGAGAAATGGGAATGGGGGGACTCCCAGGCAGTGGTGGAAGTACTGCCAGAAATGCTAGAGGTGTCAGAGTCAGCTGAAAGAGCCAAAGGATCCCTGCAGACTCCTATCTGTGTCTGGTGGCGATTCCAGAACTGACCCTCCATGACTCAGACCAGACGAGTAAAGCAGTGTGTAGTGAGATCACCCAAATCCTGTGTCCTCCCTGGGAAAGGCAAGCCAATGGAACTGCCAAGGTTTTCCACGTTCCAGCAAAAAATACAGAGGAGGACAGCACTTGAGTGGGGGTTGGATTACCTGTATGTCCCCCAAGACATCATGGACATCATAGAGGACTCTCATGCACAGTGGGAGAATGACCCGGTGTGGGACTACATGCACATCCCTAAACCATTGCAAGGATCTCATAGTGAGGAGGCTTGGACCCAGTTTCAGGACATTCATCAGGATGGGTGGCTGGAAAGAGCCATCTGCAAGGACAGGGTGGTGGATGTCAAGGCTGGACAGCCAACCAGGAGCCACTTTGTCGCCTTCAGCATCAAAAGACTGCCCAGAGGTCACAGAAATAGACAGCAAGGAGAGGATTGCAGCCTCTGTTGTTTCTTCATTCAAGGACTAGGCTGGCCCAATGACCTGTTTTCAGCTCCAGCAGGGAATGTTCTGTTCTACTGAAGAACTTTGGGTGAGGCCTAGTGTCCCATTGCTTTGCTAAATATGGAGAGGGTCCTCCTACCAGAATCTCTTAAAAAAAAAAGTTGTTGTTTGTTTCTGTCGGCAGACCTATAACCCCCTGATGACAGAATGTACAGATAGATAAGAAAGTTAGTTATAGGATTGTATCTTCTTGTTTCTGTTTGCTGGTATCGTTATGGATGGCTGCCCCCTGCCAAGTGATGGACTTTGAAGTTTTTTTTACAGTTTGCTGGGTGGGCTTCCCTCTGAGGGGTGTATGCTCTAGCTAAAGTATATGCTTTATTCCATGCCTATGCGACCTCCTGCTCTGGTATGGTGGATTGGCAAGCCCAAATCGTGGGCTGCTGACCCGCCATCCCAGAACATCAATGTTGTGAATGAAGCCAGCGGTAGAGGAAGCAAGCGACTGCGGAGCCGAGCCGCATAAGCTAATGCTACTGTATAGCACTGGCTCCTGTCACAGGCAGAGTGATACCAAATGTACTCTGCCTGGGATAGCAACAGCCGGCGATACCTGAATGGGAAACTGTTATTAAAGGTAAGTTTATTACTAAAATCACCGTGTAAATCACAGTGTATATATGGGCATATCTGTTATGCAGTGGTTACTGGGCTGCTTTCAAACTGATCCACAGGTGCAGCGCAGTGCACCTGCGGGTTACCTGCACTCATGACCTGCAGTCATAAACTTCTGTTATAACCTGCGGGTTTGGTGCAGTTTCAGAAAGTGCACCACACCTGCAGGATATAATAGAAGTCTATGGCAAAGTACAGCTAACTCACAGGAAAGCCACAGATGCACTGCGTTGCATCCTCGGTGTGAACTGCAGCGCATCAGTGTGAAAGCAACCTTAGGTCCCTTAGCCAATTGGACCCTCCATTCACCTCTACCTCTTTGACTTGTGTCCCATAACACCCGCCTACCTCCAATCCGTTCTGCTAAAAAAAAGAAGTGGATCCGACCCCTTACATCTGGGTGAATCAGATCGAAGGGCCCATATAGTAGAGTGGGCTGTGTCTCCTCTGCATATGCAGAGTGGACACCGACCTGTCATCCACCCACTTCACTCATTGTGGCCCGCAACCGGTTACCAAGTCGCTTAAGTGGCCTTCGCTCTTTAAAAGGTTGAGCACCCCTTTTCTAAAGCTAGTGGGTGGAGGTTAGGAGGAGCTACCTGGAATATTTATGAAGCCTTGGCCAATCTCCAGTAGTGGGCTGTCAGGGGGCAGAGTCTACCTCATAAATATGCATGAGCCATGCCAGCAGGGCAGTCGGGTGGAAGTTGAAGATACAATGCTGAGGAGGCCGTCGGTGGCCCTCAGGGGTTCCCCCTAGTCTGGGGGGGGTGTCCTGCCTTGGGTTGGGGCTCTGATGCTGGAAAGATCCTGCCACAATACACGGGAAGAAACCCTTCCTGGAGGCATAGGGGAAAGAGAGAGGACAGCTTAAAGCATTTGTTAACGCCCCCCCCCAAAAAAATTCAGATTTTGGTCCCTTAAAGCAGATTAAACAGCACAGTGCTTGTACTGTGTAATCTGCCCCCCTCTAAACTGTAAAAAAAAAACCTGAATATGCCACTTCCTGTATGCCCTCTCTAAACAGACTACCATAACCAGGGCTGCTCCGCCCTGATCACCGTGGTCAAAGTGCCTCCCTCTGTGATAGGCTGCCCTGTTCTGCTCTCCTCTCTCCCCCTTCCCCCCCTCCTTCCGGCCTGTCCTTCCCCTCTCTGTCTCTGCTCAGCCCCACCCCCGCTGCTATTATTGAGGAAAAACCCTATAATTGTCACTGCCAGCCCCTCTATTAGAGGCTAGCATAGCACACTGTGTTAAGCATTTTAAAAACGAGCGCTGTTAATACCCATTTTCAGCTGACTTCAGGCTGGTCACGTGACTCGCGGCCGCTTTACAGCTAAGACAGAGCTTCTGCGGGTGGAGCCGAGTGGCCACGTGATCTCCCCGGCTGACTTCAGAGGGAAATCATGGCTCCTCCAGCAGGAGCCCTCCATCAAAGCTGGAAAGATGGAAAAATGGAAAAATGCTTAACACAGTGTGCTATGCCAGCATCTAATAGAGGGGTTGGCATAGACTTTTACAAATGGGTTCACAAACCCTTTAAGTAGATCAGCACTGCTGGAGACTAACAAGGAGAGAGCTGCTACATGTAGTCAGTCTCCCTGAAGACAGCGGTGAGCTTATGTCTTCAGTCTTCCCTGGGAGATCTCCTGAGAGTCAGTTTGGACGACTGGTGTGGAGAGGTTAGCCTGGAGGGCTAGTGAAAGGGGCAGCTGCAGCCAAGTAGGTTGGCAGTGCCTGAAGAGGTAGTGCTGAGATCAGTAGCCACAGAGGAGAAGTTCAAGCTGTTCACTGTAAGTTTTGCTACACCATAGGGACTATGAGTTCTTGCCTGTAAAGGACCATTGCTAAAAAAACTGAATGAGAACCTGTCAGATCAACTAACAGTGATTCAGCTAGAGTCTGCAAGCAAACGTGTGCAGGAGGAGAGTAAAAGAGACTGTATATAGGAAGATGTCCCTAAAGTTGTTGCTAAAGTGTTGTTGTTGAAGTCAAGTGGGCACCCCATAACCTCCCATTCCTATCCAAGTTATTAACCCTCAATAAATAACCAAAACAAAGAGTCACAGACTGTTCTCTGACTCTGGTGTTCCTGGGAAAATTTGGTGTGCCTGGCTGTGCAGGAGTGGGGGACCCAATTCATCTGCGGCTCCTTAGGGGGTACGGTACATAAACTTCATGTAGGTATTCCGACCATAATAAGTCATAGGGATAACAGCACATTTTTTCTGCATGTTGGTGGAGTCTAAAGTGTTATCAATTACTTTATTAAAGTCTCCACAAAGAATGAGGCACCTTGTTTTTTTTTTTTTTTTGGGGGGGGGGTTTCATGATAATAACTGTTAGAAAAGGTTTTTGATTTATGTTCAGAGAGAATAGGTTGACAATAGTATAGGCCTGATTAATAATATTGGCTCATAGGATGACTTATCTATCCCCATTGTAACATTCTAACAATAGCAACTAAAAACCAAATTATCCTTTAACAGCTATGTCTCCCTTTCTTTTTTTTCAGTAAAGGTAAAATAGCAGCGGTAAAGTTATGATGATTAAGCTAGGATGGGGTGGTTATTTTAACAAAATTTGTTTCTTTAACACCAAGAATGTCGCATTTCTGTGCTTGTACTTCTCACCACAACATAGAACATTTATATGAGCTATTTAGTCTCTTCACATTTAAGGAGGTTACCTTAAGAGTCATGCCCAATCTTTAGGGAATGCTAGGAATTATCTATATATTGAGTTAAGAAGGGACTCTTTGGGACAACAAGGACAAAAACACTGAAGGCATGAAGGGTGTGCAGTTTACAACATACATGTCACATGACATCTGCTAATAAACAGTGTTATTACAGTAATATTATGATCTTAACTTTAGGCCTTAAACAATTATTGAGTATTAACCAAACAAAATAGTGAGTGGTCTGCCAATGGCCACATGAAGATGTCTTTCCTTGAAGCCCCTGAACCCGCTGGCCTTATCAGCACTAGAACACTAATTTTGTGACATGGCAGACCTTCATTCTAGCCTGCAGGAGTTCCATGATCAGGTAGAAGTGGTGAAAGTTGTGGTCCCACCACTCTACTCTGGCTTCCCGAAGCTACAGTCAACAGTAAGAGAGCACCATCATCAGTTACATGCACTCTGGTCCCAACAATATTCACCTGCAGGGTCTCCCAGAACTGATAGAGCAGGAAGACCTCCTACCCATCATCCAAGGCATCTTTAAAGCAGAGTTAGGACCCCCCCCCCTCCCTCCAGAAATTAATAGTCAGCAGCTATAAATACTGTAGCTGCTAACGTTTCCTACTAGGGAACTTACCTGTCCAGGCATATAGTGGTGTCCTCCCTGGAGCCAATTTTTTAATCGGCTCTCAGGCGCTGGTGCTGCCATCTCGGCTAAGGGAAACTGGCAGTGAAGGTACTAGATGGTGATGGGTATTAAAAGGTGAAACAACTATCCCCAAAGGAATAAGAAAAAGGAGGGAGGAGGTATTTGAGATCTACAGTCAGGTCCATAAATATTGGGACATCAACACAATTGTAATCTTTTTGGCTTTATACACCACCACAATGGATTTGAAATGAAACAAACAAGATGTGCTTTAACTGAAGACTTTCAGCTTTAATTTGAGGGTATTTACATCCAAATCAGGTGAATAGTGTAGGAATTACAACAGTTTGTATATGTGCCTTCCACTTTTTAAGGGACCAAAAGTAATGGGACAGATTAACAATCATCCATCAAACTTTCACTTTTTAATACTTGGTGCAAATCCTTTGCAATCAGTTACAGCTTGAAGTCTGGAATGCATAGACATCACCAGGCACTGGGTTTCATTCCTGGTGATGCTCTACCAGGCCTCTACTGTAACTGTCTTCAGTTCTTGGGGCATTTTCCCTTCAGTTTTGTCTTCAGCAAGTGAAATAATGTAAAATGCACTTTAGTGCACTGTAAAGGTCCTGGAATTATGGAGTTATATTATAGTGGGGTTTGTTTACTAAAGGCAAATCCACTGTGCGCTACAAGTGCACTGCAAGGCAAATCCACTCTGCACTACAGGTGCACCTGGAAGTGCAGTTGCTGTAGATATGAGGGGGACATGCAAGGAAAATAAAAAATATAATTTTTGCTTGCACATGATTGGATGATAGAAATCAGAAGAGCTTTCCCTCATTTCAGTTCTTCCCCTCAGATCCACAGTGACTGCACTTCCAAGTGCACTTGTAGTGCAGAGTGGATTTGCCTTTAGTAAATCAACCCCAGTGTTTTATATAGATCACCAGAGAAACTCACTTTGCAAAGCCCAGAGGAGTAAAGAAGGCAAGGAAGACCCCAAAAGTGTTGAATATATGATATAGAGAAAGATCTGAAAATTTTAAATATAAAAAAGATGGTTAAAAAATTGGCCAACAGAATTAAAAGGGAAGTCTTAAGAGATGTAGTGCCATGGAGTAAGTAGAATTGGGCGAACAGTTCAGGCCAAGCAAAAGTTCACCCCGAACATTGCTTGTTCACTGCATGTTTCACAGTGCATTTTATGGCCCTAATTGAATGAAGCAATGTACCTAACCGCTTGTCAGGTGCAAGGCTTTGCTAATTAAGGCACAGAGCACTGTCAGAGCTCTGATTGACAAAGTGATAATGACTTTGTCCAATCACGGCTTAGTGCTCATAATGCCACCGAAACTTTAAAAGGTTCCTTCCCAGCTATTGCAGTGTGTTGTTGGAGTGCAGATAGAGAGAGCAGGGCTCAGTTTGCTACTAGTGAGTTAGTCTGTTCACTTATTGTGACTCTGAATGTAGATTGTTAGTGTAGTATTAGTATAGTGTGTGAGTATAGTGTGAGTATAATTGTCCTTATAGTGTGTGAGTATAGTGTGAGTATAGTGTGTATGAAAGAAATGCCAAAATAATATTATCGGAGGGTGGTTATGTATTCCCTCTATTTATTCCATATATGTATTAATATGTCTATTCCTATAGTTAGCTAGTCTATTAAAACTCTGATAATGTTACTGTTGGTAGCACGATAATATAAGGTTAGCTATGAAAAAAAACACACTACTTAATAAAACAATGTTGTATTTATTTCCCAAGAAAATAGGAAAATGCTAACATGAAAATACTATAGAACATATAACAAAAGAACATCAAAGGTACTTATCGCAGGGCTGTCCCCATAGGCATGGTCTCATCAGCTGGGCTCAAGATGGTAATAGAGAGAGCCATGAGGCTCCGAGAGCCATCAGGCATGGGCCGAGAGCGGAAAAGGGCCAATTTCCCTTCTGTGTGCACTTTATACACATTCATTCAGACCCACTTATAATCACACCCCACTACCCTCCTGTCCAATGAGATATTGCCAAGAGGTAGTCCTTTTAATATATAGGAAAAGGGGATTGTCCCCCATGAGGGGTTTTCTAGGCAGCAAAAAAGGTTAAAAGATACTACACGAAGTTGCGTTAATGGGATTTTTATTATAACAAAGTATCAAAAATGCTTTAGACATAATTAGTCAAAACATAAGCTGTGGTGCAAAAGATAAAAACAATATCACTGACATGACAGTACAAAATAATATACAGTGCTCAGATACTGTAGATAAAAATGGTACATGAATCTTGTTTATGAATACTGAGGCGTTTCGACCCCACCAGGTCTTCTTCAGAGGATTTTTGTGAGCTGTAGGAATGTTATATGGAATTCATAATTAAAAAGTAAAAAGAGAAAACAGTAATGGACATTATCATATATAGTTACCAATCACATTGTGTTGAGCCATGTTTAATAGCCTCTAAAGGGGAACCCCCTTGCTTGATCCAAGCATCCTCGAACAACCCGTACAATCACAGGAGGGAGACAACTGTTCATACGTGTTTTGTGAGGAGTCACACTACAGGCAATTCCAAAAGCTTAGGGGGCAGCGGAGGGGGATAAGCGGTGCCTGCAGTAGGAATATTATATGCTTTTAGTACTCAGTATTGAGAATAGTAAAGGTAGTGAATGGACGGCTAGAGAGGATGGTTAAAAAGTTTGTATATATGTGTATATATGTTATTTATATATTCACACTCTATGTATACTATATTATCTGTTATTTCAGCCACATGAATTTGTGAGTAGTTGAAGAGGGAGGGAAGGAGGAGAGGAGGGGGGGAAGATATGGTGCTGTAAGACTGGTGAGGAAAGAGGGGGGGGAGGGGGGAAGGGAGGGAGGGAAGGGGATGGGACGAAGGAATGGGAAGAAAAAAAAAGGGGGGGGGGAAGGAAGGGAAGGAAAAGGGGGGGAAGAGGGAAAGAGGAAAAGACCGAAAGGGATCCAGATGCAGTGGATTGAAAAATGGCAAGGAAAATTGTGCTAGGTGTAAGATAGTGAGTATGAAATGTGTGTGTGGAAGTACCATGTGATGGAAATAAAATGGTAAAAATATTAAAAAAGAAAAGGAAAACCAAACCATGACAAAACACACCAAAAACAAACAGGGAAAAGGAAGTGATGTGGGGGATGAGAATAAGTGAGTGCAAAAGGTGAACTACAGTGAATTTATTACCTTGTGTATTGAAGGAAAAATGGTTCCATCAAGGAAAGCAAAGTAGATATTCCAGCTGGATATATGCACAGTATAGGAGGATCTACAATGTCAGAAATTATGTCGGTGAATGAATTCAATTATCCATAGTGTTGTGATGTGAAAAGACATCCATGGCGTAAAGCACACACCATGGGGTCTAATAAAAGTGTGGAAGTGATCTTACCAGTCCTCAGTCAGCACAGCAAGCGTGTAGACGTCCAGATGGAACATTGGTGATTGAAACGGGATCCCCGGAATGTTCCATCTCCTTATATAGGGAAACATACCATTGATGAATTGCCTCAATGGTGTGCAGGTGCTTCTTTTTTTCTTTTTTTTTTTTGATCCACCCTCCATTTTGCCCTCCCTGGTAGGGATAGTGTCGCTTGGGGACACTCCATGTATGGCTCCCCCGGCGCTCCGGAAGAAGGGAGTCCCGGCTCTGCCGTCATTTTTTTTTTTTTTACTATTTACTATTCTCAATACTGAGTACTAAAAGCATATAATATTCCTACTGCAGGCACCGCTTATCCCCCTCCACTACACCCCTAAGCTTTTGGAATTGCCTGTAGTGTGACTCCTCGCAAAACACGTATGAACAGTTGGCTCCCTCCTGTGATTGTGCGGGCCATTCGGGGACGCTTGGATCAAGCAAGGGGGTTCCCCTTTAGAGGCTATTAAACATGGCTTAACACAATGTGATTGGTAACTAGGGATGAGCTTCGAGTTCGAGTCGAACTCATGTTCGACTCGAACATTGGCTGTTCGCCAGTTCGCCGAACAGCGAACAATTTCGGGTGTTTGCGGAAAATTAGAATGCCGCAGAACACCCTTTAAAAGTCTATGGGAGAAATCAAAAGTGCTAATTTTAAAGGCTTATATGCATGGTATTGTCATAAAAAGTATTTGAGGACCTGGGTCAATGGATCAATGCAAAAAAAAGTTTTAAAAACGGCCGTTTTTTTGGGAGCAGTGATTTTAATAATGCTTAAAGTGAAACAGTAAAAGTGTAATATCCCTTTAAATTCTGTACTAGGGGGGTGTCTATAGTATGCCTGTAAAGGGGTGCATGTTTCCTGTGTTTAGAACAGTCTGACAGCAAAATTACATTTCAAAGGAAAAAAGTCATTTAAAACTACTCGCGGCTATTAATGAATTGCTGGTCCGACAATACACATAAAAGTTCATTGATAAAAACGGCATGGGAATTCCCCATAGGGGAACCCCGAACCAAAATTTTTTAAAAAATGACGTGGGGGTCCCCCTAAATTCCATACCAGGCCCTTCAGGTCTGGTATGGATATTAAGAGGAACCCCGGCCAAAATTTAAAAAAAAAATGGCGTGGGGTCCCCCTCAAAATCTATACCAGACCCTTCAGGTCTGGTATGGATTTTAAGGGGAACCCTGCGCCAAAATAAAAAAAAACGGCGTGGGGTCCCCCAAAAATCCATACCAGTCCCTTATCCGAGCACGCAACCTGGCAGGCTGCAGGAAAAGGGGGGGGACAAGAGAGCGTCCCCCTCCTGAACCGTACCAGGCCACATGCCCTCAACATTGGGAGGGTGCTTTGGGGTAGCCCCCCAAAACACCTTGTCCCCATGTTGATGGGGACAAGGGCCTCATCCCCACAACCCTTGGCCGGTGGTTGTGGGGGTCTTCGGGTGGGGGCTTATCAGAATCTGGAAGCCCCCTTTAACAAGGGGACCCCCAGATCCCAGCCCTCCCCCCTGTGTGAAATGGTAAGGGGGTACCCCTACCATTTCACAAAAAAACTGTCAAAAATGTTAAAAATGACAAGAGACAGTTTTTTAAAATTCCTTTAATTAAATGCTTCTTCTTTCTTCTATCTTCTTTCTTCTATCTTCTATCTTCCTTCTGTTTCTTCCTCCATCTTCTTCTTCTTCTGGTTCTTCTGGTTCTTCCTCCAGTGTTCTCGTCCTCCGCGACATCTTCTTATCTTCTTCTCCTCGGACCGCTCCGCATCCATGATAGCATGGAGGGAGGCTCCTGCTGTGTGACACTTCTCTCTTCATCTTTTTCTCTTCATCTTTTTCTCTTCATCTTCTTCTCTTCATCTTCTTGTCTTCATCTTCTTTTCGGGCCGCTCCGCATCCATGATGGCATGAAGGGAGGCTCCCGCTGTGTGACGCTTCTTCTCTTCTGATGGTTCTTAAATAACGGGGGGCGGGGCCACCCGGTGACTTGTTACATTCCAGACAGCCCCCAAGAATGCATAGGCTTGGTAAAGCCATAGTTCATATTTCAAACACCTCTTGTATTATGAAAAAAAACATGTTGCCTTCCAACATATGCTGTTTTGTGCCTAAAGGGGGCATATCACCCTTCTTCAGACACGGCTCCTATGGAACAGTCCATACCTGTCTTAACGTGTTGTGCTTCCCAACATGTGCCACATTGCCACTGAGTGACACACCACCATCATTCTTCAGTGACAGCTTCCATGTCACCATTCTGTGTCTTCTCCTTTCCGGTATCTTCACGACGGGGTACACTACAGCCAAGGGGTGTCCATTCACTCACCATTCACCAGCGCACACGCAGAGCAACGTATTAAACAGCTTTCAGATACAGAGTCTCGAGGAGGGCCTTACTCACCCATATTACTAACCTAAAATACACACTATACCATACCATAAATCAACCCATTACCATAATATATGCATATACATGTGACCCATCAAATTACTCATCCGGGTGTAAATACGGGTCAATGGTATTTCAGGGCTCTGAATTGGCAGCAAGGCCTCTAACTTAACATCAATTCATCCTTCAACTTGCATAGATAAATGGGAGACCCTTCTCTATAATTGTCGAGTCCAACAACACATAACAACTTGAAATGACAAACCCACAACATTCCATCCCTGTGCCTGGATTTCAGAGACCATGCCCAGGGTATACCATGCAGCTCTACCTATTGTTAGGTTCAAGGAACACCCTAGTTCCATGACTAATGTTACATTGGTATCCTTTAGGACAAAGAAACAAACTCATCTATGTCCCAAATAATACCCAGGTGCTTCCTTCCCAGCAATGATCTCTCTATTCAGTACACAGAGTGAAATCTTCCCAACATTTCTCGTTCACCACCATGTATTGACCTGGCACACAAAGAACATCATGGCCATGCTTCCGACAGAGGAAAATATCAATCTGCCCCCATCTTCCATCTTCTCTGATCACATATGGGTAATTTAGCCTCAGATGCAACAAGGTAGAATCCTCAGTCAGTAAGCCCATTGATACCACTGAATACACAGACTGAGTCTGCACTTCTGTATAAGGGATCAATGAGGAAGACATAGGCATGTGCAGGGGGTGTGCCAGGTGTGCCTGGGCACACCCTAAACACTATGTGTAGTGCTGATTCCCCCTACTGCCTTGGTCCCCCCCTTTTTGGCCCTGCAGTGCTGCTGGCTTCCTTCCTCTCCCCCCCCCCCCAGCTTCTGTGGGGGATGTTTCAGGATGGAAAGCAGGGAAAGGGGCTAGTAAATATGTAATTTACTGGCACCTTTAAAAAATGACGTGGGGGTCCCCCTAAATTCCATACCAGGCCCTTCAGGTCTGGTATGGATATTAAGAGGAACCCCGGCCAAAATTGAAAAAAAAATGGCGTGGGGTCCCCCTCAAAATCTATACCAAAATGAACACAGTAAACACACTTGCTCACTGTGTCCATTCATAACTGAAGCATAGGAAACTGTGTTTCCTATGCTTTAGTTTGTGAATGAACAGGAAACCTCTCATCACAGAGCACTTCCCATTCATTCACTGTCCCAAGCAGCTGAGGCTGCAGAGAAAGGCATAAGCAAGCAAAACAAGAGAGGCATGTGTGTTTGAGCTTTGGGGTGCACACCTTAATGCAATGGGCTGCGCACACCTATGGAGGAAGCATAACATCTCTCATAATCCAAACTAGCACAGCCCATCCAGGCATTTGACCACCACCTTGGATTAGTGTAAGAGATGTGTTTTGGCAAAATCCTACTGAGCTGTGATACTAACTCATAAGGCTCACTGCCCCTCATACAGAGACTGTACAATCAGCTTAAAGTTGGTTGATACCTCCGCCTGCCCCTGCATGCATGCCAGAGCCCACGGCAGATTTCTGTCCTGTACCATCACATTCTCTACCAACCTCTCAACATGATTGACAAAATCCGGAGCCACTTTAACCTGGATATTTATGTGACTTTCTTGAATGTTATTAGGGATGCCACCAGTAACAAAGCCCCGCTTACTGTCTGAAGTAATGGATCAGAGTTTGTTCCTCAGGATACCGATGTCCACTCCATTAACAATACCCATCCCAGCTCCTATCCCCCCCAATATAGTGCTGAATACATCCCTCCTCTTTCAGTTACTCCTCGGGAATAAGCGTCCTGAATGCCTTCTGTGTCCACAAATCTTTGGGATTAAGCACTGGTACAATGATCACACTTGATTCAGTGTATACTCAGCACATATAGGGTAATAGGTTTTTATCAACCATTACGAGACGTTGAAGCGCCATGTGGTGAAGGCATACGGTACCCTGGTAGCCAGCGTTTGTTCCCTTTATCTAACGGAGCATGGTCCTGTGTGTAGTCACTGGCATTACCTGTGCAAGGCTCCAACCTCTCAGGTGAGACATCAACCAGGCGTCTCTCCCCCATATCCAGCTCTGGTATCCCACATGTTCAGTACCCGAGAACCTCTCTGTAGGACTGCTAAGATTGAGACACCACCCCTACAAGGAAATTTTCACCCCATTGATGTGTCACCTGGCACCCTCTAGTCTGGCCAACAGACACCTTATTATGCATAAGTGCCAGTCTCCTGGGTAACTGCACCATATTAATTCAGTTATGTCAATACATAAATATAAATTTGAACTGATCAAGGATCTGCACCTTTTTGCCAGACGCCTTATGTACAAAGTTTTATATGACAAGAATCCTAATGACTTTGAGATAACGAATTCACACAATGCCAATTTAGAAGGTGTTACTTTTGAGGACTTACGAGCTCTTCGGGATTTGATGGATTTGTGGGAGGAGAGCAATCCTGAGGAGGCGGGTTGGACATTCAACCCACCTGGATCGGAGACCTCCCAACCTGCAAATCGGGGGGTTGGTTTATCTAACAACCCCCTTTATTCCTACAACCCTTCTTCTATCTCTTCTGTTGGAATAACCTTTGAGACACCAAAGACATATAAACCCAGATCCAAGTCTTTCCCTGTCTTACAGGGAAACTCCAACTTGTGGGCCTTTGTGATCCAGGTCACTAAAGAGATCGAATCTACTAACTGGCTAACTGGCCCTTCAGGGCAATTTATCTAAACATCCAAAAAAGGCATTACAGAACTTGAGGTCTAATAAAAACATCGTAATAAAACCATCTGACAAAGGTGGCAACGTCGTTCTGATGGATACAAAACAATATGAGCAAATGTGTTTCGATATCATACGTAATACCGACTGGTACAGACCAGTACCGAAATCTCACGTTAATTACTACATGAAACTTTATAAGGACATTCTGGCCAAGGCGAACTATAGGGGGGTCATTGACTCTAACACACTAAAATTCTTGGACTCTACCAATCCGGTGACTCCAACATTCTACGCATTGCCCAAAGTGCACAAAAACGTACAGAATCCCCCAGGCCGATCGATTATTTCGGGGTGTGGATCCCTGACAGAAAAGGCCAGCCAACTAGTGGACGAGTATCTATACCCCCACGTAAAGGGACTTTTTTCCTTTGTTAAGGATACCATTGAGCTATTGAAAACATTGGATGGATTACAACTACCCCAAGGATGTTGGCTAGTTGCGATCGATATAGAGGCCTTGTACAACTCCATACCTCATACCAAAGGTGTGGAGGTTGTGCGAGAATTTTTGAATGAACGAGATCTTGACTCGTGGAAGTACAACGGATTTGTGATTGAAATTCTTAATTTTATACTTACACACAATATTTTTGTGTTTAAGGGTTCCCACTACCTCCAGGTACAGGGCGTGGCAATGGGGGCGAAATGTGCCCCCTCCTACGCAAACCTGTACCTGGGGGGGTGGGAACGAGATCTTTTTTTTGATGAATCCAAAGCAGAGTTTATTGGTAAGATTGTATCATGGCATCGATACATAGATGATGTTTTTATGGTGTGGGCAGGATCAAAAGAACAACTACTAGAGTTCCTGGTTGGTCTACCGGTGAACACATACAATCTTAAGTTTACTTATACGTTCGACCAGTCAAAAATTACCTTCCTAGACATAGAGATCTTTATAAACGAAACAGGAATGCTCTGTTCCACATTATATCATAAATCTTCAGCAGGCAACAGCTTACTGCATGCCAGTAGCTCGCACCCTGAAAAACTAATCAAAAGCATCCCTTTTAGCCAATTTTTGCGACTGAAACGCAATTGCACATTGGATACAGACTTCCAAAATTAGGCAAATTTGCTACGCGACCGCCTCCTAGCTAGGGGATACAGTAAAACCTGCCTGAAAAAAGCCTTTAACAGGGTAAAAAAACAGAATAGACAACTTTTACTGTATAAGCCCAGACGCGATAAAGTATCAACATCAACAAGAGTGATTACCAAATATAATAGACAACATGCAAAGGTGCGACATATCTATAAAAAGTTCTGGTACCTATTGGCAGCCAATCAAAAAATCTCCAAGTTCATTAAACCCTATCCAGAGATCACCTTTAAATGCTCTCGCTCCTTGAGAGATACTCTAGTGAGTAGCCACTATCGTAACCAGACCATACTCAAGTCTAAATCACCAGGCACCTACCCTTGTGGCAGGTGCAACTATTGTCCCTTCATTTTAGAAGGAAACAATGTCATTCTTCCCAATAACAACATCTGGACCCCTAAATATAGAACAAACTGCCAATCGGTTGGTTCCGTATACTTAATGAAATGTCGTTGCGGGGCATTTTACGTGGGAAAAACAAAGCGCCCACTTTTTTGTAGAATTAGGGACCAAGTGTCCCTTATCTCCAAACATAGGATGGAAACACCTATTAGCCATCATGTGGGGCTATACCACAATTTCGATTTAAAAGTTATCGTTTTTTTCAGTCTCAAACACATCCCAGAACATGAACGTGGTGGTGATATAGACAATAAACGTCTCCAATTGGAGACGAGATGGATATATTGTTTACAGGCTACTCGGTCCCCTGGCCTCAATGAGGGGATTAGCTATAAGCCTTTTCTATAAACATCACCCCCTTTTAATCTGGTCACTCATGTCTTCTTGGGAGAATGTGCCCCATTGAGTGCCTTTCCTTTTCCTCTGTTTTGTTAACATTTACTACGTTTGAATACCATGGGATCACCAGACGTTTATTATTTCTCTCGCGACTAATTCTGGATTGGTTGTTTAGGCCAGGGTTGCCTTATTAGAAACAATACATCGTTCGGAAAAGGGATACTAACATATATGGAGTCAGTTATAATGATGTGCATACTGATACAGCTTTCTATATGTGGATGCAGATTAGTGGTCTAATAATGTAAACAAATTATTGTAATGTGCAATCATGACCACACCCAAACCTTGGGGAAACCCCTTTTTTTTTTTTTACCCCTCCCCAGGCTCCATTTTCCCTTGTTTTTACCCCCCCAGTCCAGTGCCATTTGATCCCCGTATGGACGCCCAAGGGTGTGTACTAGGTTGCACACACATCCCCCTCGGGCTTTTCTTTCTTGGGGGGTGCCAACCCTGCATACGCCCGCCTTGAGGTCTCCTCATAGCCCTTGGCACCCCAGTACAACCGTATCCTACAGCCATTATACCAATTGTCCAAGTTTACTCTCTTGGCTCAGCACTGTCTCCAATGGAAGTCCTAGTGCTGTTTTGGGTATACCGGAAGTAGTTTTACGTCCGGTCTGTCGGTTCCGGGTAATCAGTCCTTGGACCAGGAACTTCCCCTTTGCGTCCACTTGGCGCCGGTGCAGTGTGATGATACACGCAGCATTTTGGCGCCATGGGGAGGGATATTTAAACCCCACACATTCAGATGCTTGTTAGCAGTCTGGGAGCTCATGCTAAACATGGACGCCGGCACCAGGTAAAACCAAACATTGACCGTTAGTCGGTCCAGCACTCTGTGATATGCTCAATTGTAAACCAAGCACCACTTTTGGTGCTCTATCTCCTTTTTAACAACCCCCTTTTTTTTTTTCTTCCAAATATAGGAAGTGATTACCTTTTGTGGCCCATCACCTTAGGGTGCCCCTTCAGCAGCACCAATAGAAACATGACGTAGCTTTTTACATAACGACGTGATACTTTTTCAAGGTGAGCAGGTGCTCTTGAAGATTTAAAATCGCAGTGTACATATGTTCTTTGTTGCATCCAAGTTTGATATAGCTACATGCATTTTTATATACTTTTTCAGAAACTGTGGAGCAGCTCTGTCTTCTCTTGCACAGGTGCTCTTTCACAATTGATATTGTGCCATTCAGTCCTCATGAGCTCCCAATATAAATACTCTTCTACTCTTCGGGGGGTTGGTGAGTAGTGTCCACTGTTTAGTTTTTCTTGTGGACTACCTCTCTCCTCACCTGCAATATGTGTGAAATTTTACTATCTATGATATATGTTACAGATACTGTAATCATCATTTTTGCCTGTGATGGTCTTCATCCATAAGAATATACATCCCTCCCTACGGGTGATCAGGCATCCATCTGGACTACAGGGGGGGTCAACTCTGGGGGTACCCCGCCTCCCCTCTTCTCTCAGTTGACGCCTCGTATCCTGCGACTTCCCCAGAACTCTATACAGAGGTATGGAGTTGACGCGGGGGTTGTGTTGGGTGGGAGTATTGGGAGGGGGGTGGGTGCGAGCCTGTGTGATGGGGGTTGGTGGTGTGGGGGGGAGTGGGATGGGGGGTGGGGTTGTTTCGTTTCTGTTTTTGTTTTTGGAGGGGGGCTTTGGTGGAGTTATGGTTGCACAAGCTAAAGAGCTTTCAAGTTGTATAAATGTGAATGTTTCATGTATTTTCTCTGTGTATTTACTTCCCTTTTGTTCTTTTTTGAACATCCAAGGTTGTTTTTATCGTGAATATTGTTGTTGAATAATTGAAAAGCCTCGTCCATTTTCCTGATGAAGCCTTCCGGGCGAAACATGTTGAAATTTTGTGGACGTGGTTATGTCCTGAACCCTTTGTGACCACAGTTCCTTCATTGTCAATATTAGGTTGAGGATGTATACCTTTGACTGTGAATGTAAAACTGTTCTCACATTTTACCGCATTTTTTTGTAAAACTGTATTAATAAATATTTGGTATATTTTTAGTTGATAGTGTTTTTTCCTATATCAGGGGTACCTTTAAAATCCCATTTCTCACATTTTTTTTGGTTTACTACTTTAGGGATGATGGTACATACATAAAAAATGTTTGGAAATACTGATCTCTACCCACTTAGCTTATTATGTCAATACATGTCACACATTAAAAACATGATTTCCTTCTTTCAATTCCTCCCACCAACAAAAAAAAAATATTTAACATTTCTTGTTTTGAAGGATTGGATAGGTTATATTCCTTCTCTAACCTCGAACACATTGCACTTGTATTCACAGTACATTTGCATTCATAAATGACAGGAGAGACTCCGGCAAAATGTTTCACAAGTCTCGTTGCTGGGCAAAGTCTTTCCGATGCAGCATCAGCACTAAATTGTCCATAAGAAAAAGACCTTTATATTGCAAGTATTAATCTGAATCTTTTTGTTTGCCCCTTCTCTCCTGAATGTTTATCAGAACAAATTTGTGGTGTGGTGTGGCACACACAAACTGCCAACCAGATGAACATCTTTCATCCCTGTTCCAGAAACCTCTCCAATCTCACTCCACCAGGACTCTGGAAGTGAAAAACAAGAGCAGAATCAAATTCTTATCCACAATATCTGCTTGCTTGCTATGTTTACTTATACTTCCCTCCTTGGAACCCAGGAACTTAGTATTCCTGGCTTCTACAACTCTGAACAAATTATCAAAACAACAATGACTTCTTTTGGATGAACCTACTCTAAAATGGATCCCCATTGTATGAGCAAATTTAAAAAAAAAAAAAACAAACATGAATATTGCTTCTCAAAAATTCTAATTTTAAAAGCTAAAAAAACCAATGCGTTTATCTATACCTTAAGACCTATGTACTCCCCTTTCAGGTGGACAAAGCCTAAACCTTTTGGAACTTTTCCCACCTGAATGAAAATAAAGACACAGAAAAAAACTACAAAGACTCCAGCAGCTAGAATGGCTTTCTACCAATTCTTGTCTTAAACAAAATGTGTTCAGCTGCTAATTGAGGCCAATGACCCCCCTGTCCGGTGGACTAAGCCTAACAATTTTTCCACCTGAACAAAACAAAAATAAAATAAATGAATAAACAAATAACAAAAATAAAAATGTAACTACAAATTAAATAAATAAATTAATTAATTAAAAAACAAAATAAATAAATAAATAAATAAATAAATAAATAAATAAATAAATAAAAAACAATAAGAGGAGGAAAAAAATATAGTAATCATAACAGAATTAAAAAAAAATAACAATCCTGATGCTTATCCTTGAAAATACTAAAAATATATCAAGGTCCTCTATAATATTCCAGATATGAAGGGCAAATCTCTGAAACTCACATCTAAAACTTATTCATAGCAAAGAAACATTAACCAGAAAATTATTACCATCCATGCAGTTCACTAAGGGCTACTAACATTGTTTTCCCCAGTGCTATATTTGAATGAACATGCGGCTACCTCCATTTTTGGTTTATGCAACCGTTCTACATAGTGATGCCTTTTCTGTCTTAACTGACTATTTTTGGTTTGTAGTCTCAGCATTTGGGTCTTAAAAGGGAAACAGGTTTGGTTACTATGGCCTCTATGCCTTGGATTGCTATCCCATCTCTCAGAATAAACTTTATAACGCCTTATGGTAGTTTTCGGGTAGTGCGACCTCCTTTGCATATCATTATTAGCCATCAAACAATATCTAGCTATGTGACCCCCCCTTTTTACAAACAAAGCACTTGAGAGCTGGTCTCACTGCATAGGCCCTTCTCTGAGCATATGCCGATGGAGACTCACATTGCTGCATAACATTACTATAATTGGAATGAACAGATTTTACACTTTCATTGTCTGAGTATTCACTAGCAATGGACTCATCAGAAGTCTCCACTGTTTCAACTCCTGAATCAATTTAAAGCACAGTTACCGCATTTTTATTTAAATAATCCTCATTCAGATCTCTAAAATTGATTCCCACCATAGCAACATCACTTGCAGCAACACTTGCATTTGGCTTTTCTACATGTCGTACCAAAGCCTCTATCTTTGCTGAGCACTGAGCATGTGCGTAGGAGAACTCCATGGCAGACTGGGCTTCCTGTAATTCCTTTCTAAGCATTATTATAATACTCTCATTCTCAGCCTCTCTCTGATTCAAAGAGGCAATACAACTAGACATGTGCATTAAGATTCGTTCCAAAACGAAATTTGGACAAATTTTTAATTATTTGGAAATTCGTATGCATCCGAATTTCCAAATTACAAAAGTAACTATTTTAAACGAATCCGAAAAAAAAAAACGAATCCAAAAAAAACAAAAGGATTTGAAAAAAAGTTGAATCGAATTAGAAAAAAATAGAAGTCGATTTTCTAAAAAATACAATAAAATAGAATATAAAATAATAAAGCAATATATATATATATTTTATTCTGTTCTATTGTTTTTCTTTGCTTTTCTTTTCTATTGTTTTCTATTCTATAATAGTCTTTTCTATTCAAATTCATTCTATACGAAATTCGAATTTCGGAACATGGCTTCTGAAGTTTGAATTTCATATAGAATGAATTCGAATTTGAATAGAAAAGATTAGAATAGAAAAGAATAGAAAAGAATAGACTAGAAAAACAAAAGAACAGAATAGAATAAAATATAATATAAATATATTATATTTTATTCTATTCTGTTCTATTGTTTTTCTATTCTATTCTTTTCTATTATATTCTAATCTTTTCTATTCAAATTTTATTTCAGTCTATATGAAATTTCAATTTCAGAAGATGTTTTATATATATATATATATATATATATATATATATATATATATATATATATATATATAAAACCATCATTGCAATTTGGTACAGAATGAATTTGAATTTGAATAGAAAAGATTAGAATAGAATATATTATATTTTTTTCTATTCTGTTCTATTGTTTTTCTATGCTATTCTTTTTTTATATTATATTTTTTCTATTCTAATCTTTTCTATTGGAATTACATTTCATTCTATATGAATTTCGCAAAATGGCTATATATAGTTTACGTTTTCAAATTCGATTACATTTTTTTCAAATGCGGTAGAATTTTTTCGAATTTGATAGTTTTTTTTTTAATGTGGGCAAATTTTTTCGAATTTGAATACGAAACGAATGAATCCCGAAAATGAATGCAACGAATTTAATTAAACAAATTTAGTTAAATAATGGATTGAATCGAAATGAAACTAAACACATTTTTTCATCCTGCACATGTCTAAATACAACTTTCTCTTTGTTTACACGTTTCCTCTAATTCATTCATTTTCTGTTCCAATACACATTTTTCAGTCACTAATTGTTCAATATGATCACAAACATTTGCATCTGCCTTTGCAACCATTGTTAATATATTCTTAGTTACACTTTGTACCTGCTCCAATAATTGCTTTCTCTCAGCATACCATTGGCCTTCTTTCACTATAGCAATGTCTTTCATTTTCAAAAACATGCATACAACATTGGCCATCTTCGCTTTCCTGCCTTTTTTAAAAGACTTTTTATGTTTTATCTGATCATTATGAATATTACATTGTCTCAATAACTCGTTACATTGGTGCGTTAAAGCATTTTCTGGAATAGTGTTGAATTTAACACAGACATGTTTTTTAAGAAAATCTTCAATGACCTCCATTGATGTGCTAATTTAGTCTACACTGAAGGTTGCTCAACCAGTCTAGACACAGCAGTTGTCTAGACAATGCACACAGACAAAACACACAGACAAAAGCTGTTTAAAAGCTAACTTTTACTTGAAGTTCTATACTGCACAAGGCAGAGCACACTCTTAATCAATGCACTACTATTTCCACTGACTTTAGTCCCCTTGGATCGCTGGCCACATTAAACTTCTATTGGAACAGAGTGCTATTTCACTTTCACGTGGGGAAAAAAATAAAATAAAATAATAATAATAAAACATTTTTTTAAAAATCTATATTTCTCCCACTTTCTCCTCAAAGATGTGTGGTTTATCCTGTCAATCTGCAAGCTACATCAGATAATCAAGGGTGATCAGCCCCTCACTCACCGCCACACTTGACCAGCTACACAGCCCTCAAACAATTTGCATTAGCAATACAATAAACCTTAACACATACACATATACCAGCCAAAAATCTCACCAGGTTTTGTGCATCCGCTCGCTGATTAAATATTTCATAGAAATTTCAGGACCACTCATGCAGGGCTTCAGAATTCATGAACCAGCGCAAATCTTGTCCACAGCAGAGAAGGCTTTCATTTCTGGTTGTAGTTGGTTCCTTAGCTTATAAGGACTCAAGACAAAAATACATTAGCGTTTGGGTTCTGTGCAGAAATAAATTCTACACTCCTTCTGGGGTGCCAATTGAAATAGATGCTAAAAAAAAATTTATTTGAGGGTGGTTACGGATTCCCTCTATTTATTCCATATATGTATTAATTTGTCTATTCCTATAGTTAGCTAGTCTATTAAAACTCTGATAATGTTACTGTTGATTGCGCAATAATATAAGGTTAGCTATGAAAACAAACACACTGCTTAATAAAACAATGTTTTATTTATTTCCCAAGAAAATAGGAAAATACTATAGAGCATATAACAAAAGAACATCAAAGGTACTTATCACAAGGCTGTCCCCTAGACATGGTCTCATCAGCTGGGCTCAAGATGATAACAGAGAGAGCCATGAGGTTCCGAGAGCCATCAGGCACAGGCCAAGAGCTTAAAAGGGCCAATTTCCCTTCTGTGTGCACTTTTTTACACATTCATTCAGACCCATTTGTAACCACACCCCACTACCCTGTCCAATGAGATATTGCCAAGAGGTAGTGCTTTTATTACATTATATTTCTGTCCGTCATGCTGTATTGGCCTCTAGGGGCAGTTCTTAGCTTGCCCTTTGATCTTCTGTAGCAGGACATTCATCAATCATCTTGTCAGCCACGGTCCTTTTTGAAGCTTGCTTGCAGAACATTATCACACCAGTCGGTCAGGAGCCAAGCTGTTGTTCAGCCTTGATAGAGCGCCTGACTTCCTTTCAGATGAAAATTCTGATATCCTACAAAGCTTTGATGTGCAACTTGTTATATTCCAGACAGCCCCCAAGAATGAGGAGGCTTGGTATAGCCATAGTTCATATTTCAAAAACTTCTAGTATTATAAAATAAAGCATGTTGCCTTCCAACAGTGTCATTATAGTGCAGTGTCAGTGTTGTGTGTATAGTGTGCAGTCCACCGCAGCTGCCAGAGCGGCTTATTCTGCCTCTTTGTCCACAGCTACTCCTGTCATAGTCCCAGCATCATGCATGGAGGAGTCAGCTGAATTATTTGAACACAGCATCAGCCACTTGCCTCCTGAGAATGCACAGACATTACTTGATTCTGATGTTAGTTCTGAGGTTCAGGAAGGGAGTAACATGGGCCTACAGAGAGGGGATAACACTGATAAACAACAAATTGGCAGTCATGTTCCCCCATGAACTTAGGCCTGAGTGTATTATAATTTGGCCTCTTCACATTAGGCTTGCTCACTGTGGTGCAAAAAGTCTGCCAAAGAGACCCCAGAACTTATCCAAAAAATCTCTGGACGGGGGGTTTGGATTGCGGGGCCGACTCAATAGCTGGCCCCCCAGTCCACTCCTCTCTGGATAACAGACTTACAGAAAACAGATTTTACACCAGACCAGAGATCCAACCTGTGCAAGATCTAGACAGGCAGACAAGCAGAAACCTTACCATACACAAACCTTATAATCAGAGAATACTTCAATGTGATCTATAGGTCTGACCTGTCTGAGAATGTCGATGATCCTTTAGATATGGAGTTTCTGATTACTTATGTTGATGTATAATTTCTGTTGGCACTCCAGTTGGAGCCATACCCTTATGTATTATTATTACTTCTGTAATGTCTTGCATTATCTGAAATAAAGAAAATCTGTATGGAAAAAAAAATCTCTAATGTTGTTCCAAGTGCACTAAATTGTGGCCTCATCATACAGACTGGCTCCCCAAGCCATTGTTTACAAAATAAAGAAAAAATCAATTTAAATGTATTTTTGTTCTATATGTCAATTTTACTGCAGCAAGTTCTATATATATGGTAAAGATGCACCACTTCACAGGCAGACTAAGGGGACCACCCAGGCACAATATTTAAAGGATTTTTTTTATTTTTACTGCTTTTCACTTTAAGAATCATTAAAATCACTGCTCCATTAAAAACAATATTTTTTGAAAAATTTTTTTTGCATTGATACATGTCCACCAGGTCAGTACCTGGGCCCCATACCCTTTTTATGGCTAATAACCTGCATATAAATCTTAAAAATGGGCACTTTTAATTTTTAGAGTTCGGGTCCCATAGACTTTAATAGGGTTCATTGTTCAGGTCCGAACTTTTGCAATGTTTGAAAGTTCTGATGGGAACTGAACCGGGGGGTGTTTGGCTCATCTCTAATGCCCCGTACACACGGTCGGACATTGATCGGACATTCCGACAACAAAATCCATGGATTTTTTCAGACGGATGTTGGCACAAACTTGTCTTGCATACACACTGTCACACAAAGTTGTCGGAAAATCCGATCGTTCTGAACGTGGTGACGTAAAACACATACGTCGGGTCTATAAATGGGGCAGTAGCCAATAGCTTTCGTCTCTTAATTTATTCTGAGCACTTTGTGTGTCGGATTTGTGTACACACAATTGGAATTTCTGACAACAGATTTTGTTGTCGGAAAATTTTATAGCCTGCTCTCAGACTTTGTGTGTCGGAAATTCTTATGGAAAATGTGTGATGGAGCCCACACGCGGTCGGATTTTCCGACAACAAGGTCCTATCACACATTTTCTGTCGGAAAATCCGACCGTGTATACAGGGCATTAGAGTAAGTATGCCCATCTTTTTTGATCAATTTTAGTGTACATGTATTAATCTATACAACCCAGTATCCTTGGAATGGTGCAGTGACCATGAGTATAAGAGCAGACATACACATTTAGGATTAGATCCTTTAAGTAGATCACTAAATAACTTGATAAGCAGCACAATGTGGAGGCAACAATATTTAACCAGTTGCCGACCACCTCACGCAGATATACTGCGGCAGAATGGCACGGGCAGGCAAAATCACGTACCTGGTAAGTGATCTGTCTCCCGCGGGCGGGGGGGTCCGATCGGACTGGTCTGACCCCCCCTCGCGATCGCTCCCAGCCAATGAGATTCTTCCTCTGCTGCTGTATAGTAAACAGCAACAGAGGAAGTGATGTCATCTCTCCTCGGATTGGTATTTTCCATTCCGGGGCCGAGGAGAGAAGACATCTGAGTGAGTTTCACAACACAACACACACAGTAGAACACGCCAGGCATACTTTACACCCCCCATCACCCCCTGATCACCCCCTGATCACCCCCAATCACCCCCCGTCACACTGACACCAAGCAGTTTTTTTTTTTCTGATTACTGCATTGGTGTCAGTTTGTGACAGTTAGTGTAGTAGGGCAGTTAGTGTTAGCCCCCTTTAGGTCTAGGGTACCCCCATAATCCCCCCTAATAAAGTTTTAACCCCTTGATCACCCCCCGTCGCCAGTGTCACTAAGCGATCGCTGTATTAGTGTCACTGGTGACGCTAGTTAGGAAGGTAAATATATAGGTTCGCCGTCAGCATTTTATAGCGTCAGGGACCCCCCATATACTACCTAATAAAGGTTTTAACCCCTCAATTGCCCCCTAATTAACCCTTTCACCAGTGATCACCGTATAACTGTTACGGGTGACGCTGGTTATTTAGTTTATTTTTTATAATATCAGGGCACCCGCCGTTTATTACCTAATAAAGGTTTAGCCCCCTGATGGCCCGGCGGTGATATAACTTAGGTTTTAGGGTCAGATAGGGTCTGCGTCGCCCCAGGCAGTATCAGGTTGGCGCCAGTACCGCTAACACCCACGCACGCAGCATATGCCTCCCTTAGTGGTATAGTATCTGAACGGATCAATATCTGATCTGATCAGCTCTATACTAGCGTCCCCAGCAGTTTAGGGTTCCCAAAAACACAGTGTTAACAGGATCAGCCCAGATACCTGCTAGCACCTGCGTTTTGCCCCTCCCCCCGGCCCAGCCCAGTCCACCCAAGTGCAGTATCGATCAATCACTGTCACTTACAAAACACTAAACGCATAACTGCAGCATTTGCAGAGTCAGGCCTGATCCCTGCGATCGCTAACAGTTTTTTTGGTAGCGTTTTTGTGAACTGGCAAGCACCAGCGGCCTAGTACACCCCGGTCGTAGTCAAACCAGCACTGCAGTAACACTTAGTGATGTGGCGAGTCCCATAAGTAAAATGAGGAGAATACCTGCACTATGGTGAAATACATAAACAATAACAATTATAGCCGCAATTTATCTATGTAACACAAACACAGTGAAATTAAATGAGAAAAAAGGGGGGTTGAATCGCGCTAAAACAGATTGGTGATCATACACATCATCACCAAACCAAATATTTGGCACTAAGTGAAGAGTTCCCCTTTAGTGTATACATAATATACAAAACACATGTCAAATGAATAATCAATCCAAAAATAAAATGTTCAAAGTGATAATAAAAAGTCCATGTATAAAAAATAAATCACCCAAGTGGTATAAAAGTATCTTAAAAAAGTTCCAAAAAACATAAATTCTTGCTGTGAGAAAAAAGCATGCTTGCTCCACCACCGTGAAATCAGACTTGCCACTTACCAGAAACTCATGATCCCCCGTTACAGAGGATCAGAGAAAGCTGTTTGCTAATACTGCTTCAGACCACGGCCAATGGATCAGAGACCTTATACCGAGATGGGACATCAAAGACTGCAGGGTCAGGCTAAAGATGTTCACACTGACAGGTACTCAGACATCAGCCCACAGCATTGCAGATATGGTCATAGAAGGAAAAAAGGCTCCATATAGTGTAAAATCATTGACTTTATTGGATAAGTAAAAGGTTAAACTCACATGTTAGTAGACAATAGTAGGCATGTAGTGTAGTCTGGAGCGCCGGCCGGAAGCTCACAGACAGCCCGTCCTACTGGAAACAACAGCAGCAATGGAAGGTGACGAGAACACGTCGCTCTGCCCTATGCGGCGTTTCGTGATAGAGTCACATCATCCAGGGGCACGTGCGGCGCATCTCATCACCTCCCCTTATAGTACTAAGAGCCTGACCAAGCCTCGCTTTGAATTCCACTCCATCGGTGGACTTGCACAAAAAATTGAAAAGTCCCAAGCACTGATTGGTGCCTCACTGAACCAAGCCTCCCTGTGAATGCCGAATCATCAGTGAGCCTACCCAGGTCAGATAATCCCAAACACTGAGTGGTGTCAGGTGCGCAAGTGTGTGCACAATCACTGGAGAAAGAATTAATCATGAATTGCAATAAACCGCTGGCTGGAAGGGGGTATGAGGTCAGGTATCTGGGAGCCATAGAACTCATATCGAGATAGGTACCCCAAAAAAACAATATAATGTCAACAAAATACTAAAATTATCAAGTCAACCAGTGCGATCCGTGTCACAGACCGGACATAAATTGACTTGAGCATAAGGGGACATTCTAAAAATAAAATAAACAAAGGCCACCCGGTGGCCATATTAAAAATTGCAAAAAGATATATAAATGAAGATAAAAATAAAATGGACTATAGGTAATAGAGCTGCGTATCCTTACGAACACGCACAGAAGTCATACCTATATTGTATAAATAAAATAAAAGGCAAAAAAGCCTCTAAGTATTCTAAACAAATGGGTCCCATCTAGCAGCACGATCCGTGTCACAGACAGGAACCGGCTTATAAAAGACATAAGGAGATATGTCAATAAAAAGCACGGTGGCCACCTAGTGGCCATATTCAAATTGGCACAGCACTGTAGAGCCATGTCAGAAAACTAATACCAATGGATATATTAAATCAAATGGAACCAATAAACCCAATCATGACTGTATTGGGACCATAGTCCCACAAGTTCGTCTTGAGGAAAATATTGATAGAAAAATAGATCCCAAAAGACAAATAAACAATATTAATTAATAGTATAGAAATTTTTTATCCTTATTTTTAGTTTTTTAATAAGGAAAAAATGGATGGGCCATAGAAAGATAATAAAGGACAATATGTTTACCCCGCCACCTCATTAATGGGGCTATGTAGGAGGTCCAGATGGATGAGAAGTCAAAGCATAAGCCTTCAAAAAATTCACCAAGGGCACAGTTTGAACATCGAAATACAATACCATCTCTCAAATGCAGCTCATCCAAGTACCTATAAATTGGGCTGCATACTTCATGTATATTGGTTAATGGCAAAAAGTTGTATCCCTCCTTAGGAATTATTAATAAAGGCATTTACGTCCACATCGACATTCATGCCATGTGGTACATAGCTTCTGAGCCTGTGGATTCAGGACATCTCACTCTTAGAGATCTTCCTGACCAACAGGCTACCTCGCCAATGTGGTTTGTACTTATCAATACCCACAAACAGGGTATTGGAGGGGTCCCTGTTATGTACCTGGTCGCAGTGTCTGGACACAGGGTGCTTGTCATAACCTCTCTTAATATTCCCTATATGTTCGTTTAGACGAACCCGCAATGCCCATTTGGTCCTCCCCACATACTGAAGCCCACAGGGGCACTGTAAGAGATAGACCACCCCTACCGAGGTGCATGTAATAAAGGGTTTGATATCATATGATCTTAAAGTGCTAGTAGATGTAAACTGGGTAATTCGCCTAGCTCTATTGGCGTTTAGAGAGCAAACTTCGCATCTTCCACATTTATAATAGCCAGTGAGGTTTTGGAGAAAGTTGCGATTCTCACATGGAGGATCTTGGACAGAGGGAGCTACCTTATTCCCAAAGGAGGCCACCCCCCTAAAGACCACTCTAGGTCTAACTGGTAAGATTGAGCTCAAAACTCTGTCACTACCCAGCAGATGCCAATGTTTCTGTATCAATTGTTTAATATCGCGATGCTGTACCGAATAGGTGGTAATAAACGGCACAGCATCTGATGCAGTAGCATTATGTCGGGGTACATCAGACAAAAGTGAGAGTATGTCTCTGTCTCGTGCCATTTTTACGGCCAGAGACAGAGATGCACGGTCATATCCCTTCTCGATGAACCTATCCATAAGAATTAATGCTTGTTCATCAAAGGTAGTAATGTCTGAGCAATTACGTCTCAGACATAAAAATTGGCCCTGGGGGATAGCTCTGAGCCAAGGCTCGTGGTGACAACTATCCACCGGGATGTAAGAGTTCCTGTCAGTCACCTTGAAGTGAGTTGATGTCACAAAATGGTCCTCCACTATCTGGATCTTCAGATCCAGAAAGTGGATAGTGTCACGACTGGCCTCAAAATTGAACCTAATACCCCTGTTATTATCGTTTAGAGATGTCATGAAGTTCTGTAGCTCTGAATTCACAATCATCCAAAAGGAGGAGGACATTGTCAATGTATCTAGCCCACAGGAGCACCTCCGATCTCCTGGGTGCATCAACGACGTCCTCCTCCCACTTGGCCATGAAAAGGTTGGCCAAGCTCGGCGCATATTTTGCCCCCATGGCCACACCACGATCTGGCGGTAAAACTGGTTCTCAAGCCAAAAATAATTATGGCTAGCGGCATAATACAAAAGTCCCATAAGTGCAGTTCAAGCTGGTGAGGTGGCAAGCACAAGTAGTGTCCCGCTGCCACCAAGAAGAAGACAAACACAGGCCCGTCGTGCCCATAATGCCCTTCCTGCTGCATTCGCCAATCCTAATTGGGAACCCACCACTTCTGCAGCACCCGTACTTCCCCCATTCACATCCCCAACCAAATGCAGTTGGCTGCATGAGAGGCATTTTCTTTATGTCCTCCCCTACCCAACGAACCCCCCCAAAAAAGATGTTGTGTCTGCAGAAAGCACGGATATAGATGTGACACCCGCTATTATTGTCCCTCCTGTCCTGACAATCCTGGTGAATGTTTTGAACGATACCATACACTAGTTGAGTATTAGCGTACAGCATTGCACAGACTAAACACACTAACACAGGGTCTCCCAAGATGCCATCGCATTTTGAGAGACCCGAATATGGAACCGGTTACAGTTATAAAGTTACAGTTACAAAAAAAGTGTTAAAAAAAAACACAAAGAAATATATAAGATAAAAAAAATAGTTGTTGTTTTATTGTTCTCTCTCTCTCTATTTTCTCTCTATTGTTCTGCTCTTTTTTACTGTATTCTATTATGCAATGTTTTATTGTTATTATGTTTTATCATGTTTGCTTTTCAGGTATGCAATTTTTTATACTTTACTGTTTACTGTGTTTTATTGTTAACCTTTTTTTTGTCTTCAGGTACGCCATTCATGAGTGGTTATACCAGAAAGATGCCTGCAGGTTTAGGTATCATCTTGGTATCATTCTTTTCAGCCAGCGGTCGGCTTTCATGTAAAAGCAATCCTAGCAGCTAATTAGCCTCTAGACTGCTTTTACAATCAGTGGGAGGGAATGCCCCCCCACCGTCTTCCATGTTTTTCTCTGGCTCTCCTGTCTCAACAGGGAACCTGAGAATGCAGCTGGTGATTCAGCCAGCTGACCATAGAGCTGATCAGAGACCAGAGTGGCTCCAAACATCTCTATGGCCTAAGAAACTGGAAACTCCGAGCATTTCATGACTTAGATTTTGCCGGATGTAAACAGTGCCATTGGGAAATTGGGAAAGCATTTTATCACACCGATCTTGGTGTGGTCAGATGCTTTGAGGGCAGAGGAGAGATCTAGGGTCTAATAGACCCCAATTTTTTCAAAAAAGAGTACCTGTCACTACCTATTGCTATCATAGGGGATATTTACATTCCCTGAGATAACAATAAAAATGATAAAAAAAAATAAAAATGAAAGGAACAGTTTCAAAAATTAAAAAAAAAAAAGAAAAAAAGCACCCCTGTCCCCCCCTGCTCTCGCGCAAAGGCGAACGCAAGCATCGGTCTGGTGTCAAATGTAAACAGCAATTGCACCATGCATGTGAGGTATCACCACGAAGATCAGATCGAGGGCAGTAATTTTAGCAGTAGACCTCCTCTGTAAATCTAAAGTGGTAACCTGTAAAGGCTTTTAAAGGCTTTTAAAAATGTATTTAATTTGTCGCCACTACACGTTTGTGCGCAATTTTAAAGCATGTCATGTTTGGTATCTATGTACTCGGCCTAAGATCATCTTTTTTATTTCATCAAACATTTGGGCAATATAGTGTGTTTTAGTGCATTAAAATTTTAAAAAGTGTGTTTTTTCCAAAAAAAATGCGTTTGAAAAATCGCTGCGCAAATACTGTGTAAAAAAAAATATGAAACACCCACCATTTTAATCTGTAGGGAATTTGCTTTAAAAAAATATATTGTTTGGGGGTTCAAAGTAATTTTCTTGCAAAAAAAAATAATTTTTTCATGTAAACAAAAAGTGTCAGAAAGGGCTTTGTCTTCAAGTGGTTAGAAGAGTGGTTGAGGTGTGACATAAGCTTCTAAATGTTGTGCATAAAATGCCAGGACAGTTCAACCCCCCCAAATGACCCCATTTTGGAAAGTAGACACCCCAAGCTATTTGCTGAGAGGCATGTCTAGTCCATGGAATATTTTATATTGTGACACAAGTTGCGGGAAAAAGACACTTTTTTTTTTTTTTTGCACAAAGTTGTCACTAAATGATATATTGCTCAAACATGCCATGGGAATATGTGAAATTACACCCCAAAATACATTCTGTTGCTTCTCCTGAGTACAGGGATACCACATGTGTGAGACTTTTTGGGAGCCTAGCCGCGTACGGGACCCCGAAATCCAAGCACTGCCTTCAGGCTTTCTAAGGGCGTAAATTTTTGATTTCACTCTTCACTGCCTATCACAGTTTCGGAGGCCATGGAATGCCCAGGTGGCACAACCTCCCCCAAATGACCCTATTTTGGAAAGTAGACACCCAAGCTATTTGCTAAGAGATTTAGTGAGTATTTTGCAGACCTCACTTTTTGTCACAAAGTTTTGAAAATTGAAAAAAGAAAAAAAAAATGTTTTTCTTGTCTTTCTACATTTTCAAAAACACATGAGAGCTGCAAAATACTCACCATGCCTCTCAGCAAATAGCTTGGGGTGTCTACTTTCCAAAATGGGGTCATTTGGGTGGGTTTTGTGCCATCTGGGCATTTTATGGCCTTCAAAACTGTGATAGGTAGTGAGGAGTGAAATTTTAAAAATTTACGCCCTTAGAAATCCTGAAGGTGGTAATTGGATTTCGGGGCCCCGTACGCGGCTAGGCTCCCAAAAAGTCCCACACATGTGGTATCACCGTACTCAGGAGAATCAACAGAATGTATTTTGGGGTACAATTCCACATAAGCCCATGGCCTGTGTGAGCAATATATCATTTAGTGACAACTTTTTGTAAATTTTTTTTTTTTGTTTGTCATTATTCAATCACCTGGGACAAAAAAATTAATATTCAATGGGCTCCACATGCCTCTCAGCAATTTCCTTGGGGTGTCTACTTTCCAAAATGGGGTCATTTGGGGGGGGGGGTTGTACTGCCCTGCAATTTTAGCACCTCAAGAAATGACATAGGCAGTCATAAACTAAAAGCTGTGTAAATTCCAGAAAATGTACCCTAGTTTGTAGACGCTATAACTTTTGCGCAAACCAATAAATATACGCTTATTGACATTTTTTTACCAAAGACATGTGGCCGAATACATTTTGGCCTAAATGTATGACTAAAATTGAGTTTATTGGGGTTTTTTTATAACAAAAAGTAGAAAATATTATTTTTTTTCAAAATTTTCTGTCTTTTTCCGTTTATAGCGAAAAAAATAAAAACCGCAGAGGTAATCAAATACCATCAAAAGAAAGCTCTATTTGTGGGAAGAAAAGGACGCAAATTTCTTTTGGGTACAGCAGTGCATAACTGCGCAATTAACAGTTAAAGCGACGCAGTGCCAAATTGTAAAAAGTGCTCTGGTCAGGAAGGGGGTAAATCCTTTTGGGGCTGAAGTGGTTAAATCTATTATACTAGATAAACAGTACATCAACATCACATCTATGTTTCGCAGTGTACTTCTCAGAAACACAGATGTCAAAGTTCTACATCACCTGGCTGACTGTGACATCTGGTTCTTCATAGTGTGTTTAGCTTTAGTTACTTTAGTTCCTTTGTCAACCTCACCTCTTATTACATGATTTTGCTAAATGTTCACATTTAGATAAAAGAAAATGTATTGAGGCTCACTGTGCAAAAACATTAGTATTACATCTGATCCCTAATGACACGTCCAAACCTGTCAAGCTGTCAATGAGGATTACCATTGCACACCATTGCTTATGTCCAGAATGAATAAGCTTAGGGTCTTCTTTCCCAGCCTATTTCCTCATATTTCCAGTCCACTGGCCTAGGCGCATTTCATCTGTGATGAAATATATATTCTTGTTCAATACGTATTTAATAGACTAAAGGACCTTATAAGCCTTATATGCTGTTCTCCTTTTTGTTGTGGGTCATTGGTCGTTTATACTTTGCTCCCTTTACTGGAATCCCATATCTGTAACAATGTCACTTTTGTTGCTTCTTTTAGTATACCTTTCTTTGGCACAGCTCCCATCTGAATCAGATCTTCATAGCAACGCCTTAATAAACTACATCTAGAGCTGCTTTCTGCAGGATTAATGCACAAACTACAAGTACATGCTTCTCACAGTGGGTGCCATTAATCAGCACAATAACAAAAAAGTTAGGAGGTCAGGCCTGGAAGTAGCCAACCAACCTACCTCGTAGTAGTTACTGTATGTTACTATGCCTACTATCTGTTGTCAGTGTTATTTTTCAACCAGATAAATAAACTGAGTTGTGTAATGCAGTGCATCAGGACATATAATGTATGAACCGATATATCATAGTTGTGGACAAAAAAGATTTCTGTACATCAAATTTTAAGTGCACCAAATTGCACAACCAATACTATTTCTAAAAGAAAGAAGAGTTTATTAAAATAAAATTGGTATTTTTTTTTTGAGTTGCAGCAGCTCCTGGAGTCAGAATGGATATTTTCTCTTGAAATATAGTAGGACTTTCATTGACCACAGTGTTTATTCATACTTGATGCTAAAGGATCTTTTGACCCATATATGCTGGCCTCACACATATATGCAGAAAGTGGAAGCAGGCGTTCTCCTCAGGTGCCGAATATATGTGCACCTGTTTCTTCCTTGTGGCATAGTTACAACCTAATAATTTTAAACATCCTTCAGATGGGTACGAAATTTGTTATATTTGACTACCTGCATACTCATCAGTGGTGGCTGGTGCTCAATTTTCTTGGGGGATGGCCCTCGGCCTCCCCAGCCAGCCAGCCAGCCAACCAACCTACCCCCTACCCCCACTCCCCCTTGCACTCGCTCGATCAATAGTTGCTTCCCCCCCTGACGCTCAATCACTGCATCACTCGCCTGTCACTCGCCAGGCCCCCCTGCCAGCCCCTGCAGATAACCCATCCAGGTCACGGCTTGCCCCTTGCATCTCCTCCTGAGTCCCAATGGTTGCTTCTGCTTGCGGCCAATCAGGACTTAGGACCCGCAGCCAATTGGATCTTAGGACTCCTGGCTAATCGGGTCTCAGGACCAGTTTCCTGATTGGCCAGGAGGAGAAACAGGAAGAAATTAGCAAATGTCACACAACTGGGTGGGCTCCAGGCATAGTGCTTTGTGCCCCGAGCCTTCCCTTTTTTAAGCCAATTAGAGCCTCTGGCTCTAATGATGTGCTTCTAAAAATAAAAAATAATGCCCATTGTAATCCATGCATCTGGCACCCTGCATGTAAAATAGGGGCCAGACGCATGGTTTAGGGGGGCGGCGCCCCTGTGCCCTGCATGAGCGGCCGCCACTAGTACTCATAAGAACATCCAATCATGGGAATTACTTCCTTATTTACAAATTAGGTATTTTTATGCAATGCATTAGCTTCCTCTTCTCCAGCCACCTTTTATGAATAACGTTGCCACGGGTAAAGGTTTAATATCTGATTTATATGGTTCTTACCTTGGAACCCTCTTTTCAGACTCCCTTCCATATACTGTATGAGCAGATGGAAGGTGGATTGTGATGCACTCTTTTGGGCCATTATGATAGACAATCTGCATAGCTTCACCAAATCACTCACTATTAGGCAGGCGGCCCTCAAGCTTCTCATCTGACGGTATTACACACCAACAAGACTACATGCCATTTACACAAGTGTATCAGATCTGAGCTTTAGAGGCTGTGCCTCCATGGGTTCATTGGTACACATCTTTTGGTTTTGTGACAAGGCTCAATCGCTTTGGCATAGAATGTCTCAGATTGCATCAGCAATTATTGGTAATACCTTAGTTTTGACCCTCCTGATGTGCCTTTTCTTCTCCCCTATCCCAGGGGCTACACGTACAGATGAAAAACCCATCCATGCTTTATGTTGCTATTCTTTGGACCCTAGTATTGTACTAGAAATTGGATAGCATTCTGTTCTCTACAATTATTTCAAGAATCAATTCTATTATGCTGATGGAAATGATTTTCTATACTTTATGTAGTGATGTAGTTGCTGCTAGTAACAAACAATCCACCAATTCACCCCGCTGACAGACTTCATACATCACTTTCAGAGACAATGAACAGTCTTTTGCTGGTTTTGTTTTTGTTGTTTTATTGGGGGGTACAACTTGGATAGGGGAAAGGGATATGGGATGCCCATAGGATCTATCATTACCATCATATTTAATACTTAAACACAACAGCACAAAGTTAGAGCCAGAAGATTGGATGTGCATTTAAACTGAATATGAATTTCCTCCTGCATCTCCCTGCAGACTGTTGCACCTCCTCTGCTTAATCGCCACAGACTATTCCTCTACGAATTCCCCATCCACCACCGTGTGAGGGATGAAGATACCATTTTTGACCGTGTAAAAATGATGGTCTTATAATTCCTTCTCCTCCTGCACAAACTTGCAGGGTCAAGGTCAGGGTCAAAAGACAAGGTCAGTATTGTAAAGTAATATCAAAAAATAAACTTTATTTAGTGTCAGTGTGTTTGAGGGAGGATAAAAAAAAAAAAAAGATTGATTTTTGACACTACTATGGGTACAAACAACAAATAATATAGGCACACTGTATATGGTATCACCACAAATATCAAGTGTTTTTTGATGGTTAGGGATGAGCTTCGAGTTCGAGTCGAACTCATGTTCAACTCGAACATCGGCTGTTCACAAGGTCGCCGAACAGCGAACAATTTGGGGTGTTCGCGGAAAATTCGAATACCCTTTAAAAGTCTATGGGAGAAATCAAAAGTGCTAATTTTAAAGGCTTATATGCAAGTTATTGTCATAAAAAGTGTTTGGGGACCTAGGTCCTTCCCCAGGGGACATGGATCAATGCAAAAAAAAGTTTTAAAAACGGCCATTTTTTCAGGAGCAGTGATTTTAATAATGCTTAAAGTCAAACAAAAAAGTGTAATATCCCTTTAAATTTCGTAGCTGAGGGGTGTCTCTAGTATGCCTGTAAAGGGGCGCATGTTTCCCATGTTTAGAACAGTCTGACAGCAAAATGACATTTCAAAGGAAAAAAAGTCATTTAAAACTACTCGCGGTTATTGCATTGCCGGTCCGACAATACACATAAAAGTTCATTGATAAAAATGGCATGGGAATTCCCCACAGGGGAACCCCGAACCAGAATAATAAAAAAAAAATGAGGGGTCCCCCTAAATTCCATACCAGGCCTTGAAGGGCCTGGTATGGAATTTAGGGGGACCCCCACGTCATTTTCTTTTTCAATTTTGGTTCGGGGTTCCCCTGTGGGGAATTCCCATGCCATTTTTATCAATGAACTTCTATGTGTATTGTCGGACCGGCAATGCAATAGCCGCGAGTAGTTTTAAATGACTTTTTTTCTTTGAAATGTCATTTTGCTGTCAGACTGTTCTAAACACAGGAAACATGCGCCCCTTTACAGGCATACTATAGACACACCCCAGCTACGAAATTTAAAGGGATATTACACTTTTATTGTTTGACTTTAAGCATTATTAAAATCACTGCTCTTGAAAAAACTGCCGTTTTTAAAACTTTTTTTTGCATTGATCCATGTCCCCTGGGGCAGGACCCAGGTCCCCAAACACTTTTTATGACAATAACTTGCATATAAGCCTTTAAAATTAGCACTTTTGATTATTCATGTTCGTGTCCCATAGACTTTAACGGTGTTCGCGTGTTCGAATAAACTTTTTTCCTGTTCGCATGTTCTGGTGCGAACTGAACAGGGGGGTGTTCGGCTCATCCCTAGTGGTGGTGGGTCATGGTAATGCAAAGAAATATATAAAGTGTTTTTTTGTTTTGTATTTTTCATTTTTGTCCAGTTTTCATTTGATACTTTCCTTTGAAAAAAAAAAAAATAAAGAGATATCCATTAACATTTACCACCAGAAAATGCCAATTCATCTTGCAAAAACAACGTATATTTCACCTGGATGCACTAAGTAGTTACAATGATATGTACAGTTTTACTAACAAATGCCAAAGTTACAAAACTGTGTTCGGTTGTTAAGATTGTTATATTTACAATACGGCATTAAGGGGTTAATTAGAAAAGATAAGCAAGATCATCTGACAGTTCTATCAAGGGAAGAGTATGAGTGTAGAAAACAAAAATACTATATAAAGGAAAACAGATCAATGTGAAAAACTTTATTTTTGTAAAAAATAAGAATTATTTCTGTAGATAAGATTTTTTAAAGCATATTACATATTTAGCATTATATTTTTTAATACTCAAGGCATACTAGGCAATATTTGCAATGTCAAATGTTGCCAAGTTGCTGGACTTTTATTGATATGAACTTGAATTATATTATTATGGCCATGTGTTCTTTCATGGCCACTGTAGAGATATTTCTCCAATATCTTGATTGCCGTAAACAACAGATTGTGGAACTTGCCCTAGATGAGCCAGAACAGACCATACATTTATCTTTTGAGACATTGGCTTGATAGTAATAATCTCATTAGTGTGTGGTAATGTTTTAAAAACATTGTTTCCATGCAGTTTATAATTACATACATGCATAAGAGGAGCCATATGTGCTCATTCCCTGCACGGACTCTGCGTCCAGCTTTACAGTGCTACACAGTGCTTGTAATTTGCAGCTCCTACTCACAATGCCAATCAGATCCCAATCAGATCGCCAACTCATAGAAAACAGTACATTCCCTTTGTAATGAGTATGTGAGGGTTACTGGCGCAAAAATGACTCTTGGAATTAAACAAAACAATATTACTTTGGTTGCTGCAGTCAAAGAAATCACCAATATGAGTGATAAAATAAATACTGAAAGTGCTGTTGGCTGCACCACCCTACTATTTTATATGAATTCACCACTAATTTGCTCAAATCTAATATATAAACAAAATTCTATGGGACAGTTACATGTGCAAACTTAAAGTGCAATGTGCCAGATGCCAAAATACCATATAATTCACATAATCAAAAATTAAATAACTAATTAAATATATAATTAAATATATATAGATATATATATATAAAACTATAGTGACAAAACTGTTGCTGTGTGCAAATATGCTAAAAAAGTGCTCTGTGAAATGTCCTTTATGAATAGGTGATTCTTGTTCTTTTCAAATTAATCATCCATTTTTCCTTGTAACTCTTCCACCATATAAAGTGACTATTCCACCACCATCTGTGCTAGCCACTCACCAGATACTGGTAAATATGCGCCTTTGGTTTATTAGAAGGGATAACCACTCCACCTGTACTGTTCTCCTTGCTGACCCCAATTTCTATAGGAAAATCATATCCATCCTTATAGAAAATAAATAGCGATCATTGCGCAGTATGAAATGGATATTTATTCAATACAAGTTATGTAAAAGACTGTGCACTCACATATTTGCAGTGCCCATAAGCCGTCACCAAGCTGTTCCAGCGGTTGTTAATAGGTGTAGAAATCTCGTGTGTGATATCCAGGCCGGCGTGCGCTGCAAGCCTCGTTTTTTCTGATTTGCGTTCCGCGCCTCGCTCTCGCCTGGCCGTAAGTTTCGTAACCACGTGATAAATTTCCCAGCAGCCTCTACGCGTTTCCCAATGTCAATTGCATCATCAGGTAGCTTCCTGATGATGCAATTGACGTTGCGAAATGCTTAGCGGCTGCTGGCAAATTTATCACATCGTTACGAAACTTCCAGCCAGGTGAGAGCGAGGCGCAGAACGCAAATCGGAAAAAACGAGGCTTGCAGCGCACGCCGGCCTGGATATCAGGTTTTATATATATCTTATATATATATATATATATATATATATATATATATATATATATATATATATATATATATATATATATATATATTTAATTAGTTATTTAATTTTTGATTATGTGAATTATATGGTATTTTGGTATCTGGCACATTGCACTTTAAGTATGCACATGTAAATGTCTCATAGAATTTTGTTTATATATTAGATTTGAGCAAATTAGTGGTGAATTCATATAAAATAGTAGGGTGGCGCAGCCAACAGCACTTTCAGTATACATTCCCTTTGTAGCTGGTATCTAATCTCATCAGCTGTTAAGCAGTTAGGCAGAATCTTTAAAATAATGAATCTTCCCTGCCTTTGGTTGCTAATTTTCAAATCTCAGTATTTCATACTATACCACAAATATGAAAGCTCAAGCTGTTAAAGTCTATGCATTGCCATATGACAGCTTTATACAAAGGGCTTCCTTCATGGTTGCTAGGGCGCAAGCAGCTGCTGGCATCATACCAACAGATCACTCACCCCTGTCATAATCAGATCTCAGCTGGGAGATTCCCCAGCCTACAGTTGAAAGTAAACAAAGAGGCTGGGATGCTGGCTGATGTCATTACCAAATAATAATTATGGGCATATTTGGACAAAGATTACAGCCAGTATCACCTCCCTCTTATTTACTTTCAGCCGTCTACAGGAACTCTCCAGCTGAATGGAGTCAGGGATAAGCCATTAGGTGCTATGATGCTGTGCCCTAGCGGTTTCCCCCCCTCCCTACTATAGGAGTGATCTTGGCTATAGTGGCACACTCTTAATTACGGTAAGATGTGGGCTTTGTCTGTTGTTGGAGGATGTGTTTGTCTGTTAGATTTTGAAATGGGCACTTAGTTGGCCCTGTTTTTCTGTTTTGTTTGATCTTAGTTTAGGATTAATGTTTTGGGCCTTATGTCAATCGATGCTTTATGCTCTATTGGCACTAATGTTTATTGTAATATGTCCAGCTTACTAACACAGCTGACATATACCTTTGAACTTTGGGGGCCACTCTTCATCATCTGTGAGCCATATGGTTTCCTCAATGTATTGAACCTCCCTATTGTTCCTTTCTCCACAATTAAGTAGCCTACAACCTTTTGACCCTAATTTGATGTTGTATTGGTTTGGGGGTATTTACAAACTGCATAAGGGGCTTTTTTGCTTCATACATATGCAAATATTGATACAAAATATCTAGATAGAGTACTTATGCCGCGTACACACGGTCGGACTTTTCGGCTACAAAAGTCCGACGGATGCCGACGGACCAAGTCCGGTGGACAACCCGATCGTGTGTGGGCTTCCCCAGACTTTCAGCTGACTTTTCCAGCCGCAAATCTGACGGACTTTAGATTTGGAACATGCTTCAAATCTTTACGTCGTAACTCCGCCCTACCCAGAAATCCACTCGTCTGTATGCTAGTCCGACGGACAAAAACCCACGCTAGGGCAGCTATTGGCTACTGGCTATCAACTTCCTTATTTTAGTCCCGTGTACATCATTGCGTACAAATCCATCGGACTTTTGTGTGATCGTATGTAGGCAAGTCCGTTCGTTAGAAAGTCCGCCGCAAGTCCGCCAAAAGTCCGTTGAAAGTTTGTCGGACGGGCTGTCGGACTTTTGTAGCCGAAAAGTCCGACCGTGTGTACGCCCATTAGAAGGACATAGATGCATTTTAAGTAGCTCCCCTGCACCTACATTTTGGGTGCCATTATGTGTTGTTTCATATGTAAGTTGGGGGATCAGGGCTTGTACTTCCCTTGGGTGCCCCAGTGCCCACCCTGAAGGCTTTCCTATACGTGTGTCTGCATCTCTAGGCAAGGTGAACACTCTCTGCGTATGTATGATACATAGACATGTGGTATTGATCATATGTTTTGCACGATTGTAATCTGTGTTTTTCATTCACATAGTGAATCCCTGTGTCCTCTTGCTGTGTGTCCTGAGGAAGCAAAAAGTCAAACACGTTGATACACAGATACATAAGGGTTTATTCAATTGCCTAATTATCTGGAAATAACATCACAGTGATTTGATGTATCATTACCATCATTGTGCATATGTTTTTAAATATAGCGCATGACACATGTGCTTTGACTTTTAAATTGTTTTGTACAAATAAAATTTGCATGATTTTATATTACCAAGTGTCTTGTCTGCCTCTAAAGTCTGACCAACAAGTTCTCCCTCCGCTGTGCTCTCGCTAGTAAGGGGCTGAACATGTACTGAGGATAACGTGTCCTTATGGCAGATTCATATACACCTGCCCAAAAGGTATGTAGCCAGGTGCTAAATGGAGAGTGAGAGAAACACTGGCTGCAGCTGTAGCTACTGCCCTGCAGTGCTGAACTGGTTAACAGCTTTATCATTAAGAGGAGAGAGATGCTAAGCAGGAAGAGTTCAATAGACTGAATGCAGGCAGCCCTGCAGTGTGAGAACTGTAGTCCAGAGATAAAAAAAAACTACTTTGCTGTAATCAAGAGCTTTTGAACTGAATCTCTTGGAGGGGCAGAGAGGAAAGAGCTGAATTTTCTCTAGCTGTACAGGACACAGCTTGTTCTTCAGGGAGCCTGAGTGCACATCGCTGTCCAGTGTGCATCATCACTGCTGCATAACAGCTGTCTGAGCAGGATCCGGAGTACTGAGTCTAGGTGTGCCAACAGCCAGAGCCACCTGGGTGCTTAGCAGAAAGTGGACTATTTGCTGTGTGTGACCAAATGATTACTGCAATATCGCTAGGACTGATGAACTGCTGCTGTGGGAATTTAATATCTGCTGCTAGAGAGAGTGAGCCATTTAAAAACTGACCATACTTCCATCTAGTAGTCTTATTGCTGCCTGCAGGCTCAACTGGGACTATTCTCATGTGCACCAACACTACCATTGGACCTCAGATATTGTCCAGGTAGACATTTCAGTTCAAACAGATCTTTATAGTTAGGTTGCGTGAAGATTGTAGAGCTTGCAGAAGCCCTATCTAGCTTCCACTAGTGTGTGCTATTAGTATTAGTAGAATAGGCAAACATATGTTCTGGCCAGGAATAACCTGGGTCACTAGGTCACTAAATTGGGTCTGGGTTATTAAAGGCCAGGGCTGGGTGACTCATCTTGGTAGGTCTCTGGTGTCTCTCCCAGGTCTGAAAGGTTGGAGAACCTTTAAATATAAACATAAATAGATATGGACCATGCCAGCAGGGACAGTCAGGTGGAAGATGGAGAAACATTGTTGAGGAAGCTGTCGGTGGCCCTGAGGCATACCCCCTAGTCTGGGGGGGGGGTGCCCTGCCTTGGGCCAGGGGTCAGGCGCTAGAAGGATCCTGCCAAAAACACAAGGGAGGAAGCTTTCCTGGAGGCACAGGAGCAAAGAGAGGACAGAGTGAGTAGAGCAACACTGGTGGGGACTAGCAAAGGGGGGAGACTGCCACATGTAGCCAGTCTCCCTTGAAGACAGGGCTACATGTGGGCTTAAGTCTTCTGTCTTTTCCCTGAGAGATCTCCAGAGAGTCAGCTGGCTGGGCTGGTGAAGGGTCAGTTGGGTGGACTGGTGTAGAGAGGCAGCTAGGAGGGCTAGCAAAAAAGACAGCTGCAGCCAGGTGGGCTAGCATTGCCCGAAGAAGTGATGCTGGGACCAGCGGTCACAGAGGAAGCAGAAAGAAAGGGTACACGCTGTTTCACTCCATATATGTGCTACTTCTAAGGGACTGTGAGTTCCTGCTTGTAATGGGCCCCTGCTGAACTGACAGAGAGTCTGTCAAGTTCCTTCAGGAGTGAACCAGCAGAAGCTGTGTAAAGTGGAGCAAGTATGTGCAGGAGGCAGAAGTTGAAGAAGTTGTACATAGAAAGTTTGTCCCTGAAGTTCTTGTTACAGTCAAGTGGGCATCCCCTAACCTCCTTATTCCCATCCAAGTTGTTAACCCTCATAATAAACCACAAATACAAAGCTACAGACTGTTCTCTGACTTTGCGTGCCTGTGAAGATTCGGTGTATCAGATTTGGAGTATCGCAGTACTCAGTTAGAAACACAGTCTCCATAATCCTAAAATCCCACTCGAGGAACCAGGCTCACCCAGCTCTGCTTCTCTTCTTCTTTTAGGCCTCTCACTGATACTCCAAGCCTAAGAAGATGAAGGAGTAATTACCTCACTCCAAGCCTACAGGGAAGGTTTACAGTTAAAGGAACAGTAACTCCTGCCTACAATCCGAATGGGCGGAGGTAAAAAAAATAGGTATAACTGTAATGAAAGTGCAAATATACTTGAACGTGCTGTGCTCTGGTTTCACTGTGAGCAGTATGGTGAAAAATGTGTATGTACCTCTGACAATTTGAAATATATATTTTTTTTATTATTACTAGTAGTATTTTTACCTTTTTGTGTTGTGAGGGTTTAACTTCAAATAGAGCATTCATCTGCATAAGTTTCAGTGCTACCTGACCACTTCTTCACATATGCAGGGATAGCAATCAAGACATTTTCTTTCATCTGTTGAGAGATACAGCACTTCATATTCTTAAATGTGGGTTTTACTGACAAATAAAGGATGATTGTACTATAGGAGTAAGCCATTAGGAGCCATAACCCCTACCATAATTAGATTGCTCAGTTTAGTGTCCTAAAGGAGGAAGGGTATCTTTCTCAGCTCTGTTGCTTTCAATAATTTGTTTAAAGATTTCTTTGTTTGCCACTCCTGTTAAATTCAAGGCAATGGTTAAAACCTTTTAGCCATCTATGAGGGTTTTTCCAATTGAATGAAAAATGTGTGATCTCACAGTGGTGTTTCTGCAGTGGCATGCCTGGATGTGCCTTCTAAGCACAGCTCTGCTCCTTTTGTCTCACCAGATTTTCCATTGTCTGTGGATACCCTGCAGAGCTTACTTGAGGTCCAGAGCTGTGGCAATCAATGCCCCTGTATGTGAAGATTTGCCTCTTTATGTGAGTACAGTGCATGCAGCAATAAGACTGTATCAGTATTCCCTCTTGTTTTCTTGTTGCAAGAGTATTGGGGTGCTTGGTCTTACTTAAATCAGTGTCGCTGCATATTGCATTCTGACTACCATCTTCTGGGACATTTTCTCCTCTTGCGACTTGAGTTGGAACTTCCCTCAGGAAAAGTTGGAGCTCCTGCTCCTGTGTGTGTCTAGCACCCTTAACAATTCCTCACTAGTAGGGATGAGCCCACGGTTCTTCAACTCAAACATTGGGTGTTCGTTTGCTTGCAAACAAACCGAACATATGGGGTGTTCGCCTGCATGCTTTGGCCAATCACAGCGCGCTCGGCTGCAAGAGCCACAATTCTTTTAAATTCTATTAAAATAATAGTCTACACCCCACACTATATAAGGCTGCTTACATAGTGGCCGTGTATAGTGTGTAGACGGAGATAGATTGAGCTGGATTAGGCAGGCACGTTAGTTAGTGGCGTGCAGGCAGTGTATTTTATATATATATATATATATATATATATATATATATATATATATATATATATATATATATATACATACACAGTATCTCACAAAAGTGAGTACACTCCTCACATTTTTGTAAATATTTTATTATATCTTTTCATGTGACAACACTGAAGAAATGACACTTTGCTACAATGTAAAGTAGTGAGTGTACAGCTTGTATAACAGTGTAAATTTGCTGTCCCCATCAAAATAACTCAACACACAGCCATTAATGTCTAAACCACTGGCAACAGAACAGAATACACCCCTAAGTGAAAATGTCCAAATTGGGCCCAAAGTGTCAATATTTTGTGTGGCCACCATTATTTTCCAGCACTGCCATAACCCTCTTGGGCATGGAGTTCACCAGAGCTTGACAGGTTGCCATTAGAGTCCTCTTCCACTCCTCCATGATAACATCACGGCGCTGGTGGATGTTAGAGACCTTGCGCTCCCCCACCTTCTGTTTGAGGATGCCCCACAGTTGCTCAATAGGGTTTAGGTCTGGAGACATGCTTGGTCAGTCCATTACCTTTACCCTCAGCTTCTTTAGCAAGGCAGTGGTCATCTTGGAGGTGTGTTTGGGGTCGTTATCATGTTGAAATACTGCCCTGCAGCCCAGTCTCCAAAGTGAGGGGATCATGCTCAGCTTCAGTATGTCACAGTACATGTTGGCATTCATGGTTCCCTCAATGAACTGTAGCTCCCAATACTGGCAGCACTCATGCAGCCCCAGACCATGACACTCCAACCACCATGCTTGACTGTAGGCAAGACACACTTGTTGTACTTCTCACCTGGTTGCTGGCACACACGCTTGATACTATCTGAACCAAATAAGTTTATCTTGGTCTCATCAGACCACAGGACATGGTTTTAGTAACCCATGTCCTTAGTCTGCTTGTCTTCAGCAAGCTGTTTGTGGGCTTTCTTGTGCATCATCTTTAGAAGACGCTTCCTTCTGGGATGATAGCCATGCAGACCAATTTGATGCAGTGTGCGGCGTATGGTCTGAGCACTGACAGGCACCCCCCCCACCCCTTCAACCTCTGCAGTAATGCTGGCAGCACTCATACATCTATTTCCCAAAGACAACCTCTGGATATGACTCTGAGCATTTCCACTCAACTTCTTTGGTCAACTATGGTGAGGCCTGTTCTGAGAGGAACCTGTCCTGTTAAACAGCTGTATGGTCTTGGCCACCGTGCTGCAGCTCAGTTTCAGGGTCTTGGCAATCTTCTTATAGCCTAGGCCATCTTTATGTAGAGCAAAAATTATTTTTTTCAGGTCCTCAGAGAGTTCTTTGTCATGAGGTGCCATGTTGAACTTCCAGTGACCAGTATGAGAGGGTGAGAGCGATAACACCAAATTTAACACATTTGCTCCCCATTCACACCTGAGTCCTTGTAACACTAACGAGTCACAAGACACCGGGGAGGGAAAATGGCTAATTGGGCCCAATTTGGACATTTTCACTTAGGGGTGTACTCACTTTTGTTGCCAGCGGTTTAGACATTAATGGCTGTGTGTTGAGTTATTTTGAGGGGACAGCAAATTTACACTGTTATACAAGCTGCACACTCACTGCTTTACATTGTAGCAAAGTGTAATTTCTTCAGTGTTGTCACATGAAAAGATTTAATAAAATGTTTACAAAAATGTGAGGGTTGTACTCACTTCTGTGAGATACTATATGCAGCAAAGAGGACTCTCTTGCCAAAACTGCTCTATCATTTCAGGGCTTTGCCTGTTCTGGTCCCCCCGTATATCCTACACTTACTGCAGCATCTCCTTTTTAAGTTTATCTGGGGCCCAAATAAAAAGAGGCTGAACAGACACCTACTCTATAGACCTAAGTCTCAGGGAGGGCTAGGAATGCCAAATATTACTTATTACTACAAAGTGGCTCAGATAGCTCCTCTAGCCCAACTATTTGCAGGAAGGGTGGTGCCTCTCTGAACCCTCATCAATGTAATAGATACTGACCCGGTCCCACTCTCTTCTCTACCTTTTAGTTCTATGGTCCCCAGCTGAAGGGCTCCCCTTTTTTGGATATAAAACGCATCACAATTTCAGGCATAGCTTTGTTATTTGATTACCTATTAATTTAATGCTGCTGGGCCTGTGTGTTATTTCTCTTTTTTTATTTCTTCATCATTGATTAATGTATAATACTTGCAAAGAGGAACTCCTTTTGAATTTGTTTCTACTATTGTATGATCTTATTGCACTGTGTAAGTGCTCATTTTCCATAGATCTTCTCAATTGAATTCAAGTAAAAGAAAAATCAAGTGTCAGCCTTGGCTATTCATTTTCAGAGGTCATTGTCAATTGGCTGCTCATTTTTTGATTTAGACCTAGATGCAGATTTAAATTGAGGGGGTCGCCCATATGGCTCTTCTTATAAGACCACCCCCCCAACCATGAGATTTTAACTTGGTCCGTTCTGCAGAAACCTCCTTCTGAGCTGATTAGAGACATTTCTTAGTCTTCCCTTTTTCATAATGTGGCTCTCCTTGTGGTGATTATGTTGGCAAGCAAGTTGACTACATGGGCAAGGAGAGCTGGCTGTGCCATCCAGTAAGCATCCTTTTTGCAATAATGTTGTTGTATAATCAGTCTCCGATTTTTGTTTCACTTAAGACATTGGGGTTGATTTATTAAAGGCATTGAGCATATTGACTTTGCAAAAAGAAATGTCATGTAGCTTAGTGTGAGTGGTGAAAATGTACTTTGCAAAGAATACCCAATGATATACAAGGGATATTCAAAAACCTGAATTTTTGCTTGCACCTGACTGGATGATGGAAGTCAGTAGAGCTTCACCCAGTTCACTAAGATAAAGGAGAAATCCCTTGCAAAGTGAAAACTCACTTTGTTAATTAACATTTTTCTTTAATAAATCAACCCTAATGCATGTGCCCAGCCCCTATTTACCCTAAGTAGGTTTTCTCTCTATTGTCTATTGTTTCTCTCACACACACTTGATACTATCTGAACCAAAGTGAGAGCTGTTAGGTTTTATTTAAACACCAGCTCCTTTTCAGAAGAAAATTCCTTGCTTGGCATTCCCATGGGTTCCTGGAAGATTGGTCTGACTTCCAGCTCCTCCATGTCACTGTTGACTCCCCACCAGGGCCACCATAGGGCAGCACAGGCAGCCGCCTTAGGGCCCCAGGCTAGGAGGCGGTAAAATGCCCACTTGCCTCTGTAGACAGACCACTGTGCTCCATGTCCCAGACTCTGAACACCATCCATCCCTTTCATGTACGCATCTCCGATCTGCTCACATTTCTCTGGTGCCTCTTCATCTTCCACTCACCTGCAGTGTTTAGCCCTCTCTCCTCACCCACAACTCTGCCTCACCTCCTCTCAGCCTGTATTTCCAGCAGTGGCACAACTTCAGAGGTCACAATTGCGACCCCACTCATGCTCCAGGAGGCCCGTGTGGCCTCCGTAGCAGACAACTGCAAACACCTGCCATTTGTCCCGAACACCAGCATGGCAGGTTCTTTGTGCAGATAATGGTACCGGAGGCTGATGGCTTTTTCTCCTATCACCTCAGAAGCTGCTGCTATCAGGGAGTGAGCTCTTCTTCCTCCTCCATAGTCCCAGGCACAGGACCATACAGCCCCCCCCGAAGAGGAGGAAGAAGGTATGTGACCTTCGTTGTGAGGGTACCTGGCTGCTACACACTGTAGGTGAGTCCTGTGAAGTATGGAGACATATCTTTGTGTGCTCCATAGCCCAAGCTGTGTACAGGGAATATGGCAGGTTCACAGTCAGCACAGCTCACACTTGGCACTCATGAAGGTAGTGGGACATATGCAATTATATGCAACATATTTGCCAAACAAGTTACATTGTATGCAAGATTCCCTTCATATCAAGATGTTATATCTCAGCCACATCTCTCACGGGCCAGCACAAGACACCATCAGACTTGATCAGTATTAACAATGTGAAAGTGAAGTAACTCATAACAAGCTACAAGGAAGGGGAAAGTGTTTTGTTTTTAATCTATTTTTTGCAGAAGGGATCTGGCTGTAGAGATCAGCCAAGGGACCTCACACTCACCACAGACTTTTATTAGAAGTGCGGACAGTTTGCCACAGTCAGGAACATATACAGGAGGCTTATAGCAGTAGTAAACCGCAGCCATGACAAAAAAAATCCCCTGTAAGGTATTTGCATAATGTGCTAGTATGCATTGCATAGCATAATATGAAATACTTAACTTAGAATGAAGCCGTTGGCTCTGGCAGCTTGATTGGCCAAGCTGCATTTATGTCACAGCGAGGGCACAGCGCTCTGATATGCCGTTCCTTCAGATCGCATGCACCGGTGACATCGCTGGTTCCCAAAAGAGTGAATATCTCCTAAATGGTGCATGTTTAGGAGATATTCATCTTACGTACACGTAATCCTTATTAAAAGCTTACCTGTAGGTAAAAATCACACAGTGGACTTTACTTTCACTTTAGGGCGCCAGGATGGGGGGTGTTGTGCACTAAAATACACCTTTGCCTGAGAAGACAAAAATCCTTGCACCGGCCCTGCTCACCCCACCACCAGTGTGGTGAATTTTTACTTTGTAAAACAAGGTGCAGCGATACTGAGAAGAATCCTGTTTTTTTTTTCTATGCACATGATTACTGTAGGTATTTTTTGCAATGTGAAGTTTCACTAAGCATCACTTCATTTACTAAGCTAAGTGAAACATCACTAAACAGTTGTACAGAAAATGAACATACTCTGCACCATTAGTAAATCATTATACGTTTGAGGAGAAAAGGGCTATCCCCTTGGAATCAAAAAGCAGAAGGGGATAAGGTGTGAATCAAAGCATAAGTCCTGTCTACTCTTACCAATAGGGTTCAGTCATGTAGCCTCAAGCATACATATATAAATTATCTCTTCTCTCCAGAGGAGGGGAGAAAAAACAGAAAGAAAGGCTCCAAATGACTGAGTGCAGACTGCTTAATAAGATAAATACATTTATTAAATCAAATATCAACTAAAATCATGGTGCTGCTACCAGCCACCATTGGGGAAACAGTTGGAAAATTGCTGCTTAGCATTGCAAGATGTTGCATGCTAGCTGTGTCATTGACACCCATAAACCACAGACATATACAAAAAACATGTAACAATTAGTACAGACGCCAAATCAATTGACACAAGGGGACACCTCCATGGCAAAAGGCCATATGAGAATCTAACACAGTCTAGGCAGTGCACCTAACTGTCAACCCCTTGGAGGCTCGAGCTGGAGGGGAGGAGGGAGAGGGGAGGTTGATGGGAGATCCAAATCAGCAGGGGCTGGTAGGATGTCTCAGGTGCAGATAGTATATCCCAGTGTATAGAGGAACAGAAGGTTCTTATCCGTCTAATTACTGAGTTCCTGATGAGCCCATATGCTGAGTTGTCAATATTGCTGAGGAATTTGGTATACAGTATGCTGAATAGTGTTCAATAAATTTGAGAGCACTATTTCAAAGCTTTTCTGGAAATGCGACGATTCAGAGTGGCTGATAGCAATTCTGCAAAAAAAGTCTCTATAGTTGTAGGTTAGGTTAGGTTTCCTATTCTATAACTATGATGAAGGGTCATGGGTGGATGGCATACAGTGAAGGATGGAAGTGTGGCGGTTTTATCATTTATAGATCAAGGAGAAAGGGATATAGAGGGTAATGGGAGTTTATGTAGAAACCAGTCCGTGATGATTCACAATAGTGTTACAAGATCAAGATGCCAGTGGGTTGGTGTAGCACTTTACCCTTCCATGGATACTATCAGTTTCTTCTCCTTAGTGCATGCTTGGCATCTGGTTTTTCCGAGGGAGGTGTATGTTACACTCCCATATCCATCCTTTCTTGTGCTGCAAGACAAGTAGTTATATCCCAGTAGAGTGGGATGAATGCCGCCAGTTGCTGCAACTTCCTCTCACCAATTCTGATATCTCTACATAAAAGGTCAGCTTGGCCAACGACCAAGGAGACATGTATGGTCCCTCTCCGATCCAAAAGAATCCCCTTGTATGCTCACCAACACTACAGGGGATGATGCTGTGGCGTCAGGGCGATGATGACATCAACGCATTTCACTGTGCAGTAGCGTAGCCTTGTAAGCCTGCTGATAGTTTATTCATTGCTGATAGATATCAGATAGGGACCACACTTTTTTTGTAGGTGCCCTGGCAGTGTGACTTATAATGCAAATATAATATAAATTAATGCAAATTAATGCATCAAAACCTCTGTTTTTATCTTAACGACTAGAAACCATTTAGTTTAGGCAGGTTTTTAGCTGACCAGGTAAAAGGTGTCCTGGGGAACTTATATATTGATTTTATATTGCCCTGCCCATGTGCACATTTTCTCTTTTTGCCAGTTTTAATCTGATCAGACTGGCTGCTATTGTTGCTGTGTTATTGCTGTCGCCCAGTTAACCCAGCACTTTTTACAGGAATAATAACTGGTATCATAATTTTGTTTTTACAGTTGTTCTACCAGAGAGAGAACATTATTACATTAGGACTTTGTTAAATGAGCAGAAAGTGCCTCCTCAACAGTCAAGAAGATTTGTCAATAACTAATTTGTTTTTAAAATTAGGAGACAATAAAAACTACTCTGCATGGTTTAGCTGAGGGAGTTAGATCCAATAAATGTTGAGTTTCTTACCTTGCTTCTTGTGTGCCATAAAAAGCTTTTTAACTTTGATTTTATAACTTTAATACATCCTTTTCTTATGACCAATGAGTGCAGCATATATTAAAATAATTTGTTTCTGTAGGAAAAATATTTAGGCTGTTGTGCTGCTGTAACAAGACAAATAAATAAGACAATCTCTAACTCTGAGGAACAATTTTTTCATGAAAAATGTTTTTTCTCATAATCCTATAATTTTAATATCTGGTGACTCATTTGTCTTAAAAACATGAAAACAGTTTGCAAAATAGGTTCTGCAAATCTGCATATGCATATCTGAGTTTTTGCTGTTTACTCAATCCCAAAACAGCTATTCATTAAAGTATGTTCCTGCAGAAATTTGAGGCTTTGAGTTACATACAGGGAGTACTTTGGTATTTCATAAAATATTGCTGCAATGCATCAGTTTACCCCAGTCCCTTATGTCCATAGTCTCAGAACACACTTGCTTGATATATTAGAATAACATCCAAAAAGCCTGATCTTCGAAATGTTTTTGCAACTACCTATCAAATTCAGACCTAATGAGGAATTTTGAATGTTAATGGTGATACAGAAAGAAAAAAAAGGAAATACAATGTAGGCTATGGTCCAGCCAGATTGTTCATCAATTTTGGGAGTTGAGGGGGTATAACCCAAGGTGCAGTGATGGCAAAACATCAGGGGACAGACATTCCAGGGAGTGTGGTATCCCATGGATAGGCGTGATAAAGGAGACATCATCATAATAAACCTTTGTGAATAAATAGAATGGATAGAAATGTTGATATGACAAATACCAGTCTAGTGTACCTAATAAAAGTATAGCTTATGAACTAATACTGTAAGAAAGTAATAAACCAGGTAAGAAAAAGAAGGGAAGGGACCAAAGTATTAGTTTGGGATCTAGAACATTACATGATCAATTGGTGCACAGTGTCCACAAGAAAAAAACAGCCACAGGGATTGTCTGGACACACTGAGGGGAGTATAAGTACTCAATTACCAACCAATTGGAAACCCCTAATGTCAAACAAGGCGCATAGTGGGAGGGGAGACGCCAATACCCAGGTGGGATTCCGCTAGGTATTTGGTGCCAACACCCTCACAAGGAAACACCAGGTGGACAAACTCAATGTCAGTGCATGACGTCAGCGTAGCCCAGGGGCAGATCCGGGGGGGCAATGGGGCAATTGCCCCACCAAGAATGCAGGTGAGTGAGTGAGTGAGTGGGTGGGTGGGCTGCTCCATGAGTGGGCAGCTCTGCAGGTGAGAGAGAGGGCTGCTCCGCGGGTGGGCTGGGCTGTCGGCCGGCTAGGTTGATGAGCGGGCAGGAGGCTCGACAGGCGGGTGAGAGAGCAGGCAAGCAGCTGGGTGGCTTGGTGGGTGAGCGGATGGCTGGCCAATCAGGGAGCCGTCAGGCGAGGGAGCAGAGAGGTGATGTCATCTCTCAATGCCTGGTGCTCACCCTGCATCCCTGCAGTGCAATTCAGCCCTCACTGTGCAGGCAGCTACGGGAAGCAGAAGTGTTGTCTCTCTGCTGCCTGACTGGTAATCTGCTGCCTGACTCTGGGACGCAGCAAGAGACCACCTTAGCATGAAAGTGACACAGCAAGAGTCAATCCGTGTGGCAGGCGATGTGGCAATCCATAATGTTTGGCAGGTGACGTAGCAGGTGACAGTCCGCAACATGTGACAGGTGATGTGGCAAGTGACAATCTGCAACATGTTGCAGTTGATGGGCAAGTGACAATCCGCAACGTGTGGCAGGTGACGTGGCAAGTGACAATCCGCAATGTGTGGCAGGTGACGTGACAAGTCACAATCCACAACGTGTGGCAGGTGACGTGGCAAGTGACCATCTGCATTTGGTGACAGGCGACATGGCAAGTGACAATCCGCATCTGGTGACAGGCGACGTGGCAAGTGACAAGCTGCATCTAGTGGCAAGGCAATGTGGCAAGTGACAAGCTGCATCTGGTGGTAATTGACACCCTCAGGGCTCCCACTGATTCTGCATTATGGTGAGTTGAACTATTTAATTGTATATGACAATGTAATAATATAAATAATGCATTTCAATCATCCTGACACCATATCGACCATGGTGCTGTGATGATTGAAGCACCAACACCAGCCATTTCCCTGATAAATTGCCCCCAAAAAATGTATTTTCTGGCAGTGCCCCTCCCGAGACTAGACTTTGGATCCACCCCTGGCATAGCCGACGTCATGCGTGGGACATTGAAGGCAGGGCACTGACGCACAGCGGAACATGGCCCGAACCCCCACGTCTCAAAGAGGTGGAGGGGAAAGCATCCAGTGTGCCTTGCAGCTCCCGACACTGTGACAGTCTCAGAAGCTGCAAGGCACACCGGACGCTTTCCCATTCCCCCTCCGCCACTTTGAGATGCAGGGGGTTAAGGCCGTGTCCACCTGGCATTTCCTTGTGAGGGTTTTGGCGCCAAATGCCTAGCGGAATCCCACCTGGGTATTGGCGTCTCCCTTCCCACTATGTGCCTTGTGTGATGTTGGTGGTTACCCATCGGTTGGTAATTTATTTGTTTATTGCCCTTTTCCCTTATTACCCCCTCTCTTCTATGCTGATACCCACTGATAATAATCCTTATAATCTAATAATATCTTTAGATCCCTATATTGCATCTGCTCCTGATGAGTGGAGGTATTCCACGAAATGAGTCGAGCTACTTGATGCTACCCACGTTTTTACATTCTAGGAACAACTTTCAAAATGTTACTGTACCATACTGTACCATTGTATATGCTTTTTATTTATACTATTCATATGGATCAAGAGAGTCTGGCACTACCATGTATTACTATGTTATTATGCTATGATGCTTGTATGTATTATATGTATGGAATAAAACATTTTATCTTTATATAAAATGGTTTCCTGTTTATATTGTACCATGTTATAGTGGTTTTATACTACTATGATTCACCTGCCCAACATATTTGTAACCCATTTACACTGCATGCTTCATATAAAGTCCCAATTTTTCCTCCCCTAGTTAGTCTCGCAATTTAGGGATGGAGGCTGGGAACTATTCATTGCTCCTATGCCTCAATAAAGTCCCACACATTTTTATTTCTTCATTCATTCAATAGGGATGGAAGTATGCGTTCAGTTATATATGGTTTATTCCTTAATATACAGCAATGGTACAATTTTGTACATTTATTTTTTCAAATGCTAATTTGTCCATGGTGTGTTAGCATGGGAGAGGTTTAGTTGAGTACATTTGTGTTACTATACATAGACCCACCTGTCACGGAACGTCCCACACTCCGCTTGAGTGCTTCCGTCAGTATACCGCTTCCTAAGTTCTGGAACACGAGTCCAATGGATCTGGCTATAGGAACCCCCAAGAACTAAACAACACCAGTCTTGGAGTACATCAGGACTCACTCTTTATTTGCGATCTCACACACATTTATACAGCAGGCTGACTCAAAGCTAACCTAATTAACATGAGCTAATTTACTAAAACATTTACCCAGACCAGATGACAGACTTGTGGGCACCGAGCTTCACACAATAGTATAAACACAATAGCTGGAGCTAATTACAATTAACAATACAAACAACAATCTCCCCCCTCCTCAGCCTATTCGTCAATAGTTCGTCTCCTAGCCAGTGCTGGTGGCTAATGTGATCAGCTCACTCAATTAACATAAACACAGGTAGTTGGAGTTGATGACACCAGCATCTCCTCACAGGATGTGTCCCAACAGTATAATTCAGTCTTATCATTCTAATATGGCATACAAAGAGTTCCCAGAGTCTGTGTGTTTTGGGGGAACATGGAGCTGAATCCAAAGTAACACCAACCCCAGGGTCCCCAGGCATACAGCTCACAGAGAGCACCATTCCCCCAAATGCTAGGGCCCATAATCGGTGGACAAGAGGCTTGCGTTCAGTCCCCTCCAATAGCCTCTGTCCCGGGTGAGTCTGTCACACCACCCCTACATGCTTATGGTCTTATCATGGTTGTCTGTGAGGGATGTGGGCGTTCGGACACCGGCTGGCCATCACAGTCTCAGGAGCTGTGAGGCACACCAGACGCTTTCCCCTTCCCCCTCCGCCTCTTTGAGATGCGGGGTTTGGGACGTGTTCTGTTGTGCATCGACGCCATGCCTCCAACGTCCCACGCATGATGTCGGCTATCCCAACGTCATGGCCCAACATTGAGTTTGTCCATTTGGCATTTCCTTGTGAGGGTTTTGGTGCAAATGCCTACCGGAATCCCGCCTGGGTATTGGCATCTCCCCTTCCACTATGTGCCTTGCGTGACATTGGTGGTTACCCATTGGTTGGTAATTGAGTACTTATAATCCCCCTATACTCCTAAAGTCCCAACTTTTCCTCCCCTAGTTAGTCTGACAATTTAGGGATGGAGGCTGGGAACTATTCAATGCTCCTATGCCTCATATAAAGTCACACACATTTTTTTTTCTTCTGTATGTGCTTTGGATGTAGTGTATTACAGAAAATTGAGATGAAGGTAAATTGAATAAATATTCCATTTATCACTGGTGCAGTGTGCCAAAATAGATTAGCAGTGCACGTTAACTTGTTGCCTGTAATTGTACACATGTCATCAATTAATCAGTTTACCAGTGCCCTAGCTAGAATTTTAGTTGTGCTCGCTATAGATAAATTCAAATTCTCATGCTTTACCAGGGACTGGCTGAACTTAGATCCATCTATGGCCGTTCCCACTCCAAAATTTTCACTCAATCAGGGCATGCAACCATCAGGCTGCAGTTCTGATCGTATATTCTGACAGCAGAGGAGTTCTGCTATCAGGATACAATAGCGGAGTGGGGAGGATTCCTCCATCCAACTTGTTTGGCAGTATTTTCTTGATATATTAGTCCAGAATAAAGGGAATTGATGACAGCAAGTGGGTAAAAATCAGATTTAGGAAAGCCAGATAAAATATATTCACTGCTGATCTTGTACAAATAACTTCTATACTGACAATCTCTAATAAGAATATTGAAAGTGACAGCTTGAGAACAAAAGTGCCTGTGGGTGAACTCAACATTTCTATTGTGGGAAATAAACACTCATAATAAATTATGTAAACGTTTGCATAGAAATGTTTAGCATGAATTCCCACAGTACATAAAAGTTCTTTTTGTTCTCTAAAAATTATGAACTCTGGTTTTATGTCGACAACATTTTACCACAACACCAAACCCCACCATCCAAACAGGACAGTTATCCCTAACTAAACTCAAAAAGCTCCATAATTCCCCTCAATCATGATATCACCCCTGTAACTATTATAATTGCAAATACTGTATGTATGCACAAACTTACTGTATACTGTAACTACACATTCAGTTATGTATATGCACACAAAGATATGTTGGAGCACCCTTCCATCTCCATCTAATTCATAATGCATAGCTAGCATCAAAGATAGTACCTCGACATTACACATTTACAAATTCCTAAGGCATGTTTGGGGAAGTTATAAAGCCACATAATTGCAAATTGTGCAAATTATGTAGTACAAATATGAGATATTGCTTAGCAATTGTGGCACTCATTTATCTACATTTCGAGACCAAACACAACAAATATTAAAAGTGTTATAGTCCTGGAGAGACACAAATTATTAATAACCCTTATCCCAAGTTTTTCTAGGACATGTTTATCATTTTTAACCTCCCACTGGAGCCAATGATTTGTTATCATTATTAACACTTTGTAACACAAGGAATTAAAGTTATGAGTTCATAAAGTTTTTGGCACCTTTCAATACTATGTAATTCAAGAAATGAAAGTTATGAGTTCATAAGCTTTTTGGCACTGCAGGTTGAAAGACCTTCTAGGGATCTGGGTCTGGTACCAATTTTATTATATGTTGATAATATCTTTGGGGCGCTAGGCTAATCCTCTTATGCTGTGAGTACATCCCCATAAATGCATGTTCCCTTTGATTATTATAGTTGTGCTAAATGGCAATCTGTATACTATGATTACAGCACCAGTGATGTTTAAATTAAACTATGTTTTGCTGGCGTCTTTTTTTATAAGTGCTTCTTGACACATTTTCAGAAGTGTTTGCAAGCAAATAAGCGGAGAAATATACATAACTGCATATGCAGCATGATAAACCAAAACTTGGAAATGCAAAGCTTTTGTTACTATTTTCTACACTGGTAATGACCAGTCAGACAGTGTCAGAACCAAGATAAATCTACCTCAACACAATCTTGCAGATGTATAGTAGGAGGGGAAGATTCTGCCAGCTTAGCTGACAAACTGACCTAATTGGCCACCAATGATAAGTAGAGTAACATTTTCTGCCACAGGCCTTTTTTTGTTTTGTTTTTGTTTTTTTTGCTGTTGTTGTGCTGTGAGTATAAGCTGGTGGCAGGGGTAGTTTAGTCTCCAATTCTGAATCCTAGGCTATATTAAAAATCATTACATATTGAAAATGTTAAGTAGTAAACAATGACAGTGTAATAATATTATAGACTGTAGCCTTTTTGGGTACATTTAAGAGGAAAAAAAGCTGTGGCACCCATAACATGTTGCATGTGGCTACATCGGGGTGGAACAGTGTTTTGCGCCTAAGGATGCATTATTATGTAGCACCCTCCTAGTATAGGTGCTAGGATGTAAATAGCTAGGGTAGTGTAATTTGCTCCTCTGCCTAATGGGGAACTAGTGGAAATTTTATCTTCAGCATTCTGCCTAACAGAGTGCTGCAAATTGCTAGTCAGGACTGCTCATGATGCTCTGGTCTGTTAAGTTTGCCTGGGCTCCTCCTGCCTTCTGGAAACTAGTACTTTCCAAAACATAGGTGGGAGCTAGGCAAATGTGTAGCATAAATATTTATGCAGCTCTGGTCAATTACATGGGAGGGTGCCCCTGAGCATCCTGGGGCTGGCATATGTATTCTGGGAACAAATGGGCTCTGAGTCCTTCCCATAGTGGATTGCACCAGCCAGAGTGGAGGCCAGCTTGCTTCCTCTGGCACTTTCCGCCATGTGGTCTCAGGTGGATGACCTGAGGGCCTGAAACTGGAATGGAAGAGTAGCCCTGGTTCTTCTAAGCTGACTGAGGAAGAAGTTTGCTGAGGATCCATCTGGTATCACTGAGAGAGGCTGCCGGTTGCTCTACAAAGGCCTGTGAGTACAGACATCTATGGGATCTCAGGGACTAGTGCTGTTACCCCCCCCCCCCCACTGTTCTCTAGTCAGCTAAAGAGATCACTGGCTAGTTATATGAAGAAATTTGTCTACCTGTCACCTACTGCAAGGAACCTTGCAAAAGCTTCTTTATTCCTACACTGCTAAATCAGGTGAAATCTGCCATCTGCTCCCAGCAAGGGACTTTACCTAATGCTCCATCTTAGAACAGCTAGAGTCCTCAAGCTGTGCATAGTTATGTTTTGGAGTATCCTACTGCAAACCCATTACCCTATCCAAATTCCTCTAAAAAAAAACTAAAAAACAACACCCCTAGACTGGTTCATGGACTCCAATGAGCTGAAGTGTGTGTGTGCGCCTGGCTGTCAGTACAGAAGTGGGGAATACCTGGGCAATACTCTAGCAGCTCCTATGGGGTAGTGCTACAATTATATAAAACACAAGCTTATGCGTTGTATAAACTGCACATAAAGTACATGCCACAGTCCTTCTCCCCACAACATATGCCTTAAAGTGATACTAAACCCACAACAGTAAAATCAGTCTGTATATGCAGTAACGCATGCTTGTTATACTCACTGTGGAACCTAAGGGGTTAATCCTCTGCATTATGTAAAAAGGCTATTTGATCCTGTATGCACAGATCCTCCCCTACTTGCATTGTCTCCAAAACATATCCGGATAAGACAGAGTTACTGAAGTCAGGCTTCACATGCTCAGCTTTGTGTGTATTTGTTTCTTGAGAGAGTGCATGTGATCAGCACAAGGCCAATGAGCACTGTCCAGGCAGAGGGTCAAGGGTCCTGCATCCTGATAGGACAGCCAGTGCAGTATGAAACTCCTTCTACAAGCTTTAACCAGGCACTGATAAAAATCACAAGGCTGCTATATACTGCTGATGAGAAAACAGAAAATTGTATTATACTTACCGTAATTTTCTTTTCCTGATGCCTATCCATGGCAGCATACCTGTGACAAGCTCCACCTTGGCTCCTCCCTCAGGATCAGTGAATATCATAAAAGAAAGGGTTAGAGAACCCCCCAGAATATAGCATACCACGGGTGGGTTTGTATGCTGCCATGAATAGGCACCGGAAAAAGAAAATTACTGTAATGCCCTGTACACACGATCGGACATTGATCGGACATTCCGACAACAAAATCCATGGATTTTTTCCAACGGATGTTGGCTCAAACTTGTCTTGCATACACACGATCGCACAAAGTTATCAGAAAATCCGATCGTTCTGAACACGGTGACGTAAAACATGTACGTCGAGATATAAACTGGGCAGTAGCCAATAGCTTTCGTCTCTTAATTTATTCTGAGCATGCATGGCACTTTGTGCGTCGGATTTGTGTACACACGTTCGGAATTTCCGACAACGGATTTTGTTGTCAGAAAATTTTACAGCAAGCTCTCAAACTTTGTGTGTCGGAAATTCAGATGGAAAATGTGTGATGGAGCCCACACACGGTCGGAATTTCTGACAATAAGGTCCTATCACACATTTTCCTTTGGAAAATCTGACCGTGTGTACTCCGTTCTGCCCGAATATTTACTAAGCTTGACCTTCGGGGAGCCTACAATCTCATTCGCATCCGAGAGGGTGACGAATGGAAAACAGCGTTTAGAACTCGCTTTGGACATTTTGAGTACTTAGTGATGCCATTTGGATTGTGCAACGCCCCGGCCACATTCTAACATTTCGTAAATTATATCTTTCGAGAATTTCTAGATTACTTTGTCATCATCTACCTGGATGATATCCTGATATTTTCAACTACCCTGGAGATCCATTGTACACATGTAAAGACAGTTCTGCACACACTACGGAAGCACAAACTTTATGTAAAAGCGGAAAAGTGTGATTTCGAAAAGGAGTCAATACAATTCCTGGGGCTAATTATCTCCACTGGTGGTGTTGCTATGGACCTGCAAAAGGTACAGGCAATCTTGGACTTGCCAACTCCATCAGATAAAAAGGGAGTACAAAGATTTGTGGGGTTCACAAACTTTTATAGGAGGTTTATAAAGAACTTTTCCTCCATCATCTCACCAATCACCCAAGTTACCCGTTTACATAGTCGGTTCCTGTGGTCTCCGGAAGCCCAATCAGCTTTTGATAAGCTCAAATCTCTCTTTGCCTCTGCACCCATCCTACAACATCCTGATCCGGTCCTGCCTTACATCTTAGAGGTTGACGCCTCTGAAGTTGCCACAGGGGCAGTCTTATCCCAACGTCAGGGTCCTAAGTCATTACTCCATCCTGTGGCCTTCTCGCGGAAGATGAGTCCGTCTGAGAGGAATTATGACATGGGTGTGTTATATTCTTAATATCTAAATTTTAATTGGCTTTATTGAAAAGAATATGCATTTTCCATATTTGTATGAATGATAGGACTTTGAACTAGTGATATCCAGATGGCCATTCATTGACTGAAAATGCAGGTCAAGACCCTGTCAGAATTTGATGGATTTTGTAAATAATATATGTATGGGTTGAATTTTCCTATATAACCGATATTCTGTTTGATTTATGCGTTTATGTTTTAAGAGGTCTGATGTTTAGTCTGATAGCCTCTCACATATATCTGGTTTCATGTTTAAAAGGTTTGGTTAAAGTGAAAAACAGATGTTGCTCTCTGTTAGCCCCCACTTTTCCGAAGGTGAAGAAAAAGGGAGTGTATGGGAGGGATTTGTGTTTGGGCGTGAATTTGAAAGACTGAGTTCATATAGACACAAGGAATCCAGTCTTCTGGCTCACTCTCTTGACACACATCTCCTGCTTCCAAGACACATCCCTCTTTACACACATATCCTGCTCCAAGCTACATACACCTATTCAAGCCAGGACACAAGAGGTTAATCGGCCATCTTAGATGAAGTAACACAAAGGAAGCACATGTCTAATGATTTTAAGAACTCTTTTCAGATCTTTAAAACAAATGAACTATATTTGAACATTTTTTGCATATATGAAACAACACTAATTCTGAATATGAATGTACTATTTTTGTAAGTATTTTCCAAGTTTATGTGTGTACAATAAAACACACGGTTTTGATTTAAGCTGACTCAAGCAGAAATAATTCCAAAATTCGTCTCACGAGAATCATCATTATTGAAGGCTTTTTATACAATATTAAGCCATTTATTTCATTGGCGGACGCCAGCCAGTTTCAATCGTCAGAAGTTTTTGCCACTTCTTCCGTTGTTCAGAGGGGAAAGTGAGGAAAAGAAAAAACTTTGCAATTATTGAAAGAACCTAGAAGAATCGTTCGATTGACGTTTTTGATGATTGTGTGAAGACCAGAGGATTTTGGAAATTCTGAAGTCTTGACAGACGGTTTAATTAGAGTCCAGCGGAAAACGGAAAAGTTTTATATTCGGTGAGTACCAAAATATGGAATTTATAAATGTTATAGCTGACGAAAGTAAGTTAGAATTTGAAGGTTTAGCCAGTTATATTTCAGACACTAAGTTATGGCAATCAATGTATAATCAATGCCTACAGGCAAATAAAGAAATTGAGAAGAATAGATTTTCATTAGCTAAATCTAAGAGAAAATTAAGTAATGTGTTGAAATTAGTTACAGTCTTCAATGCAATGGTTTTTGATATGCCAGGAAAACAAAGGCAAAGTGTAACAGAAATTGCACAAACACAGGAGAATTTACATATTGAACAATTAATGATTGAAAAAGATGCATTAGAACATAAAATGAATGCATTATTGGAATCGGTTAAAGAAAAAGAAAGTTGTATTGTTTTTTTAACTCAGAAAGAAATTGAACAAGAGAATGTTATAAGTTTGCTTAAAACGCAATTATTGCAAGCTCAGTCTTCTGCACATGCTCAGTGTTTAGCTTATGAACACGTGACAAAGTCAGAGGTGAGGGATAATGATGCTGATTCTGGATTTGAATCAGTGGGGTCATTTGAGGAGGTTAATATTTCCTCAGACAATGAAAGTGTGAAGTCTGTTGATTTGAATAATAGTAATATTCAACAGAAATGTAAATTTTCATTGCCATATACTCAAAGAAAGGTATATGCAAAAAAACCAACTCTTAAATGTTTAGTTTGCAAAAGAGAGGGTCACATAGCTAGGTTTCGTGTGATGGCTAATAATAATGATATACAAAAGAGGTTGTATTATCCGAAAACGATGCCAAGACGCTATGAAGTGTATTCTGTGAGATGGTGTAGTAATTTGAGGTATAGAGGCCATAATAATCAAACTAATTTCCCTTTTAAGACCCAAATGCAAAGATTGCAAACTGCAAATAGTCCATTAAGACAGGAAAGGTATCACTATGTATCATATAATACTGTGAAAAACAATGTTAGCAGTCCTTAAATGAACTGCATGGACGGTAAGGATTTTCTGGTTATTGATTCTTTGCTATGGATAATAAGGTTATGATTTGAGGTTCTGAGATTTGGTTTTTATTTGATATATTTTTAGTATTTTCAAGGATAATCCTTTGGATTATTAATTTTTTATTAATTTTTCCCAGTTATGATTATTATGATTTTAATTTTTCATGTTTTGTTCAGATGGAACATTGAGAGGTTTAGTTCATCTGATAAGGGGGTAATTAACAGCTTTGTACTCAATTAGTAAAGGATGCAGATTTGTATGGAGAATTAGTGATTTTAACCTGAATATGGTCAAAATTATGTTGTGGAAAAAACAAATATAAGATTTTCCTTCGTTTTCAGAGGTTTAAAAGATTAATCAATTTTTTGAGTCCTCATCGGTTGGTATAAGATCTATATTTTTGTTAATGATAACTGGATCTAATATCATGACTTAGATGGATTTTCTATATTTTAATGTACCACAACACCTACAGGTGGAATTCACTAAATTTAACTATGACAGTTTAGATCACATTGGTAAGCAAAAATTGCTTGAAATTCTTAAAGAGAAATTCTATTGGGACAAATGGAAAAGACAGTAGACAGAGTAATTAAATATTGTCTAATCTGTGTACAAAGATATTTTAATTACTGACAGGATATGGATTAATCATGTTTTTCTAGTTTGGGGTATACTAGCAAACCTCAGTAGTGACAGAGGATTCCATTTATAGGTAAAATCATGCAGGTAATGTGTAACATCTTGGGAATAGGACAGAGATTTCATGTATCATATGATTCACAGTTTGCAGGTACAGTTTTTTCAGTTACAAAGTATTCTTCATTTGAATTAATCACAGGAAGAATTTACTTTATCACAATGAACGTATTTTACTGCAATGCTTGTGATTTGAGAAGGGATATTAGGATGTTATTTAAAGATATTGAATGTCATTCAGAAAAAGATATTTCTTTTTGGTATTTTGTGCTCCTTTTGCACAACAGTGTTGGTTATGGATGATACAGAACAATTTGAACAGAATGGTGTTACATGCAGTTACTTGTATGAAAAATGGTCCTTCCACACATTTTTAAGTTTGAGTTAAAAGATCATAATTTCCTTATTTTACAATATTCCTTGTTTAGGAGATTATTAAGAGACAATTTGTATATATACTGATATGTAGTATTTCTTTTAGAAGTTTAAAGAAACTTGTATTGTATAAGTTAAATGGTTACTCACAGAGCACATAGCCCGACCCTTAGGAATTTGAGATGTGACACCCTCCTTTTTAAAAAGGAGGGGGGGACTACTCATTGAGAGTCTGCATCTGTGGGACTACAAGACAAAAAAGAACCTTTCTGAATAAGAAAGGAGGGGGTTTGTTTTTTAGGAGTAGAATGCCTGTAACAGAGTTTTTTGGCAGACATGCACTCCAGCAGATGTTGCAACAGACATTCACTCCAGTATACACAGTATGAGAATTGCTGTTATATCCACACACACATATCTGATTCTTGTAACATTTTGTTATTTTATTATTAAAACCAAAATTATCTTTTATTCAAGATAAACGGTTTATCAAGATTGATGATTAAGAATGGAAAGATTTATTTAAATCAAAAATTAGATGCTGTTAGCATAAGTTTATACAGAAAGAAAAATGGTGATTAAAGAGTTGCCATGTGTAAGGTCACACCCAGAGATGGTGAGATACATGTCACAGGCAGAATTAAAGGTTCAGGAGAAGTGGACCATGGCAAAGTAATTGGGAAGGTCCATTTGACATCTTGGATGTTCAAGGGACAATGGTACTAGTTCAAGGACTTCTCAATTTAGTGAAAAAGCATGGATAAATAAAAATGTAGGTATAACAAATGTAATATTCTGAGATAAATGATGCTGCTTTTATTTTTTCTAGGAATGAATTATATTTCATTAACCTGGAGGAATCATGGATTCCAAAAAAGAAGAAAGATGACAGTTCAACAAAAAAAAATGTTAAAGAGAGAAGATTTATCATCATCACAGGATTCATCTTTTCTCTCGTGACAATTGTATCTGTGGTAAAATATATCACAAACTGTTCCAGCTATGCAGAGGTTAACAGGATTGAAGAATTACACAACAAAGACATTACATTATTCAGAGACAAAAGAGATCTAGATACTGATACCAACATAGATGATAAAAGTGATAAAGACATTGATATTAATATAGAGGACAAGAGTGATAAAGATATTGATCTTACAAATGACAGAATATAATTCTAGATACGTTGATAACAATACAGCTGAAGAATAGTATGGATATGTATTTGTAGGACAGGGATATGATTGCTGTATGGAATTATATTTCATTCATAGTAATAGTGTTGAGGTCAACGTTAAAATAGAATCCAAAACAAATTTTGTTAAAAAGATGGGATCTTATAGGTTAAACAACAGAACCAGAACTTTTGAAAGTAATATTTTGGGAAGGAGTTTTTGGTCAGTATTTGTAAAAGGTAACAATCTTTAAATATTTTTGAAGATAATGATAGTTTGCATTTGATATGTAAAACAAAAATATATGTACCTCAAGATTCATTGGTAATTTGGAAAAGGAACGATGAATTTTTGGGAAGTTTTCTTCACAGTTCTACTATGATAATTCATAAAGGAATTTATGGTAGTGTGAATTGGATCAATAATACATTTGTTTATCAACAAATGAGAGTATCTTTGAATGATACTGGTATATATGAATGTTGCATATCAATAGTAAATTATCCAATGAAATGTGCGAAGGCAAGTGTTGTTGTAAGGTCTCCTAGGAAAACTCCATGTGTTGGTAAGAAAAGTGTCTCAGCAAATCCATTCCAGATTAACCATTTCCAATTCAGAACTCTTTTGAGAGAGGGAAAGTTTGTCATTATATTGTGGAACTTTAATGTTTCAGAATGGAAAATTTCTACAAGGTTTCCACAATGTCAAGGACATTTGGTTAATATGGAATTGGGTATAGAAAGATGGTTTGGAATTAATAATAGAAATCATAACAGAAATAAGCGTGGTATTGTTGAAGGTATTTTAGGAGGGATTGGCACAATTGGGAGTATTACTAATAGTATGGACATTAATACTTTAAAGTCTGATCTTGAGACAGCTGGTTTAGTGAGGAGTAACGGGATTAAAATACAGAGGAATTTAAATGAAATTTTAGAAAATATGGTTATTAAAACAGCTAATATAATGGGTCCATCTATTTTACATCTTCAAAATATTACTCTTGATTTAATGTTAAGTGAACAACATTCTCATATTGCCAGAGCATGTTTAGAGATCCAGACTGAATATTCCACTAATTTTAAAATAATTGCACAAGCATTTCAGAGTGGAATAACCCCTCTTGGCATTTTACAGAATTTACCCAGAGAATATGTATATGCTATAAATCATACAGATTTATGGGTAAATAAATGGATAGGATGTAAACAGGATGTTTGTTATAGTTCTTCTATGATTCCAATAGCAGGACAAGAACAAATTTTGGTTCCAATCACTGTCTTGGGATTACCCGTCAGCAATACACAATTATTGTATTATAAATTACAGTATACAGATTTTGCATTTAACAATGAAAATTCTGAATTAGAACAATTAGATTTGTCATCATGTTTACAATTTCAGTCTAAAGTTATTTGTTTACCTAATCAAGATAAAAGTATTTTTCATTCTTGTTATCATAATCATACATTATGTTCAGCAAGAATAGAAAAAGTTGAAACAATTTCTGAATTAATTACTCGTGTAGATAAAAAGAAGGTTTGTTTCCAGATCATGTCAGATACAGAAAGGGTTAAAACTTTTTTCTCTTCTTGTACAAATACAGAAAACCTAAATCAAGGCTTGTATTGTACAGAAGGAGATATTGTAGCAATAAGTATTAATGGGTTTAGAACAAATTTAACAAATATGCTTATGAAAAATATAAGTGCTCTTCCCACACAATATAATATATCTCAGATAGATGAATTTCCTTGGGAAGAATGGGCAAATGTAATTCATAAGGATAAAGGTTTATTGATAGCTTTGGCTAAGGAACTTCAGAATGCAGAAATATTATTTAAACATGAACAAGGTAATTTGCAAGAGATATCTCATCAATGGTCAGAATTTTCAGGAAGTAATTGGTGGAAAAAATTCAGTAATAGTGTATCAATTTGGGGAAAAACTTCAATAACCTCAGCAGCAGGAAATATTTTATCACATCCTATAGTTATTCTTTTTATTATTATTATGTTATTCATTATATTCCAGTTATGTTTGATGTTTAGAATGAAAAAATTATATTATCGAATTAGAAATGAAATCAAGAAAGGAGATGATTTATTGCAAAATAAGCTTAAGAGAAAGATGGGTTTTGGTACTGCAAAATCGGTTGGTGATGGAAATACATTTGGAGTTATTGGATCAAAGTCAGTATGAATGAGACATGAATGCTATGTATGATTAAAATATGATTGTTATTCATATTTCAGAGGGGAATGTTATATTCTTAATATCTAAATTTTACTTGGCTTTATTGAAAAGAATATGCATTTTCCATATTTGTATGAATGATAGGACTTTGAACTAGTGATATCCAGATGGCCATTCATTGACTGAAAATGCAGGTCAAGACCCTGTCAGAATTTGATGGATTTTGTAAATAATATATGTATGGGTTGAATTTTCCTATGTAACCGATATTCTGTTTGATTTATGCGTTTATGTTTTAAGAGGTCTGATGTTTAGTCTGATAGCCTCTCACATATATCTGGTTTCATGTTTAAAAGGTTTGGTTAAAGTGAAAAACAGATGTTGCTCTCTGTTAGCCCCCACTTTTCCGAAGGTGGAGAAAAAGGGAGTGTATGGGAGGGATTTGTGTTTGGGCGTGAATTTGACAGACTGAGTTCATATAGACACAAGGAATCCAGTCTTCTGGCTCACTCTCTTGACACACATCTCCTGCTTCCAAGACACATCTCTCTTTACACACATATCCTGCTCCAAGCTACATACACCTATTCAAGCCAGGACACAAAAGGTTAATCGGCCATCTTAGATGAAGTAACACAAAGGAAGCACATGTCTAATGATTTTAAGAACTCTTTTCAGATCTTTAAAACAAATGAACTATATTTGAACATTTTTTGCATATATGAAACAACACTAATTCTGAATATGAATGTACTATTTTTGTAAGTATTTTCCAAGTTTATGTGTGTACAATAAAACACACGGTTTTGATTTAAGCTGACTCAAGCAGAAATAATTCCAAAATTCGTCTCACGAGAATCATCATTATTGAAGGCTTTTTGTACAATATTAAGCCATTTATTTCAGGGTGATTGAGAGCTCTTGGCTATTAAAACTGCCCTGGAGGAATGGCAGTACCTCCTTGAAGGTGCTCAGCATCCCATCATGATATTCACGAATCACAGAAACCTGGAGTATCTTTGCACTGCTAAATGCTTAAGACCCCGACAAGCTCAATGGGCCTTGTTTTTTACCAGATTCACTTTTCATATCTCCTTCCGCCCTGGGTCCAAGAATGGGAAGGACGATGCCTTGATAATTCCTGACACTGCCGAAGAAATCACTCCCAGCACTAAATTGTCTCCACAGAATTTCCTCATGATTCAAACCGACCTAAGTTCCTCACTGAAATAAGTTTCTTCACAATGCTCTGAACCAGAGGCACTGTCCTTATGAAACCAGGAAGGGTTTCTTTGGTATCAAAACAAAATTTTTGTTCTGCAGCAAGCCAGAACCCAGGTCCTAAAGACTTTACATGACCACCAACTTGCTGGTCACTCCGGGGTACAAAAGACTTTGGAGCTTGTTCAGCGTCTTTTTGGTGGCCCACTCTGAAGCCTGATTGCAGGGAATATGTCAGTTCCTGCACCATTTATAGTAAAGAAAAAATGGGCTTTAAGGCAATAAGCCTTGAGACTTTAAAGGTGTACAGAATTCGAAAGTGTTTAGGAATTCATCCAAAATTATCATTGAATTAAAAAAGGAAGAGTTTATTTAAACAGTATTTAAAAAGCCAGAAGGCTGAATACAGTACAGAAATTGCAAAAAAAAATTCTTCGGGAGACTTATTATGTGGCACCGTTAAATATACTGAAAATTGCATAAAGAAAGAGAAAAAAAAAATCAATAGTAAATACAAACTGAAATAGATGTAAATATAGATCTGAATAATTATTAATCAGGAAAGATTTATATATTAAATTATAAGCTGTATAGACAATCATAAAATAGTACATGGGGGCATAGGTAAAGGTGTCAGGAACTGCGCAAGAGAAAGAGCAATCCCCTATCGCCATCTTTAAAAATATTTGCCTATAAATGGTATAAGAAGGGCAAAAAATGCACAGGGGGACACGAGACGGGAACAGTATTAAAACAATCACTGCATCATTCCTCGAGGCAACTAAAGGTCTGGAAAAAATATGTATGGGGGGATGGAAACAGGCACTGGGACATCATAACGGCACTTGAGGCGAGGGTCATTGATTAGGGCCCACATCGCAAGCGCCCTGGCGTCTGTGCAAACCTAAAGAGAAAGGAGGCTTGAAAAATAGGAGAGGGCAGAGCATGGAGTACGTATTTTATAATGAATATCCAACATTGGCAATAGTAAACATCAAAATAAATCTGGTAACATCAAATTTCTTTGTTATGTTAGACATCACAAACCAATAAAAATTAAATAATTAATTAATTGGTGGATAATTAAGTAATTAGAGTAAGGTTCAAAAAAAAAAGGGGGGGGAGGGAGAAATTTTTAAAGAAATGGCTTAAAACTGAGAGCGTTATTTTAGGTCAGGATATTTGAGAGCACCTAAATTTGAAATGCATTTAGCTTCACGCTGTAAAAGGATCTGATCATAGTTACCTCTTCTTACATTTGAGGGAACATGTTCAAGGGCTACAAAGTGCATCGTGGTGTCATTAAATTAGTGGAAAAGACCCATGTGTCGGCTGATTGGTGTCTCCATCTTTTTTTTTGCACACAAGGGAGGCATGATCTCTAATACGGTGAAAAAATGGTCGTTTCGTTTTTCCCACGTAGAACGCATTGCAACTGCAGGTCATTAAGTAGACTATCCCTACTGATTGACAGGTGACTGAGAATTTAGGGGTGTATATATACGGCCATTTGGAAGAGCAACAGTGTGTGTTGAATGAATATATCTGCAGAAGTCACATTTGTGACATGGTCTGGTGCCCTTATTGGCATTGGTAGTTATGGGAAGTGGGGCATAGTGGCTATGTACAATTTGATCCTTGATGGATTGTGATAGTTTAAAAGTAATTTCGGGATGGTTCTTTAGATGTTTAGAAATACGTGGGTCCCCCATAAGGAGATACCAGTGTTTCTGCATCAACTCTCGTATTTGTTTGTGTTGTCCTGAGAACCTGGTAATTATTCTCAATTCAGGAGAGGATTTTAGAGTTGGGGGACCATGGATAAGATCAGATCTAGTTTGTTTTTTTGCCCTAGCATAAGCCTTTTTGAGGCACCTGTTGCTGTACCCATGTGATTTTAAGCGATAGTGTAAGGCCTTGGCTTCACATTCAAAGTGACTATCTACACTGCAGTTTCTTCTGAGACGGAGATATTGCCCATAAGGTATGTTAGTTATCAGTGATGAAGGGTGAGAACTTGTAGCATGGAGAAGGGAGTTACCCGCTGAGGGTTTCCAATACAGAGTGGTACCTAATGTTCTATCTTCGTTGACAAAGATTTGAATGTCTAAGAAAGTCAGCCTGTCTTGGCTGGCTTCCATAGTAAAGTTGAGATTGTATTGGTTTAGTTTTAAACTTTCAAAAAAAAACGGATAGGTCATCACGAGAGCCTGTCCATATGAAAAAAATATTGTCAATGTATCGTCTCCAAATCGGTATATGTTCAAAAAAATATTGCATGTTGTCATCAAAGGACAGGTCCCGCTCCCACCCCCCCAGATACAGGTTTGCATAGCAGGGAGCACATTTGGTTCCCATGGCAACACCCTGTATCTGGAGGTAGTGTTGTATAGAATGAATCGTAAAAGATCAAGAATAAATTGGTTGTAAGCAGAGGGTACCCCACTGTTAAGTGAGATGAAGCCCTCCACAACTCCAATACCCTTTTCATGGGGAATGGAGTTGTAGAGGGCCTCTACATCCAGAGAGAGACCAACCATGCCCTCGCAGGAAAGGCCAGACCGTCAAGGGCCTTTAGAAGGTTTCTGTCTTGTCTTGTAGGTAGGAATCTAACTCCTCCACAAAAGGTATAAGGTGATCGTCAACCATTTGACTTGCCTTTTCGGTCAGACAGCCGTTCCCTGACACTATGGGACGGCCCGGGGTTTTTTTTAAATCTTTGTGAATTTTGGGAAGTGCATAAAGTGTGGGTGTTTGTGGGAAAGAAACATTGGGAAATTGCCAAGTGTGTTTATTGATTAGGCCTTGAAGGTGTGCTGACTAGGGATGAGCTTCGAGTTCGAGTTGAACTCATGTTCGACTCGAACATCGGCTGTTCACAAGTTCACCGAACAGCGAACAATTTGGGGTGTTCGTGGCAAATTCGAATGCCGCGGAACACCCTTTAAAAGTCTATGGGAGAAATCAAAAGTGCTAATTTTAAAGGCTTATATTCATGGTATTGTCATAAAAAGTGTTTGAGGACCTGGGTCCTGCCCCAGGGGACATGGATCAATGCAAAAAAAAGTTTTAAAAACGGCAGTTTTTTCAGGAGCAGTGATTTTAATAATGCTTAAAGTGAAACAATAAAAGTGTAATATCCCTTTAAATTTCATACCTGGGGGGTGTCTATAGTATGCCTGTAAAGGGGCGCATGTTTCCCATGTTTAGAACAGTCTGACAGCAAAGTGACATTTCAAAGGAAAAAAAGTAATTTAAACTACTCGTGGCTATTAATGAATTGCAGGTCCGACAATACACATAAAAGTTCATTGATAAAAACGGCATGGGAATTCCCCACAGGGGAACCCCAAACCAAAATTACAAAAAAAATGACATGGGGGTCCCCCTAAATTCCATACCAGGCCCTTCAGGCACCAAAATAAAAAAAAAACGGCGTGGGTCCCCCCAAAAATCCATACCAGACCCTTATCCGAGCACGCAACCTGGTGTCATGGGGAATGCCATAGGGAAGTCCCGTCAAGTCACCGTGCGTCAGAGAGGGTGGGGTCACCGGGTGGCCTGGCCCCCGTTAATTAAGAACCGTCAGAAGAGGAGAAGCATCACACAGCGGGAGCCTACCTCCATGCCATCATGGATGCGGAGCGGCCCGAAAAGAAGATGAAGAGAAGAAGATGAAGAGAAGAAGATGAAGAGAGAAGTGTCACACAGTGGGAGCCTCCCTCCATGCCATCATGGATGCGTAGCGGCCCAAGGAGAAGAAGGGAAGAAGACGCCGACGCCGCGGAGGAAGATGCCGACGAGAACACCGGAGGAAGAACCAGAAGAACCAGAAGAACCAGAAGAAGAAGAAGATGGAGGAAGAAACCGAAGGAAGATAGAAGAAAGAAGAAAGAAGAAGCATTTAAATAAAGGAATTGTCAAAAATTGTCTCTTTTTAACATTTTGACAGTTTTTTTGTGAAATGGTAGGGGTACTTTTGTACCCCCTTACCATTTCACACAGGGGGGAGGGCCGGGATCTGGGGGTCCCCTTGTTAAAGGGGGCTTCCATATTCCGATAAGCCCCCTGCCCGCAGACCCCAGAACCACCGGCCAAGGGTTGTGGGGATGAGGCCCTTGTCCTCATCAACATGGGGACAAGGTGTTTTGGGGGGCTACCCCAAAGCACCCCCCCAATGTTGAGGGCATGTGGCCTGGTACAGTTCAGGAGGGGGCCTCTCTCTCATCCCCCCCTCTTTTCCTGTGGCCTGCCAGGTTGCATGCTTGGATAAGGGTCTGGTATGGATTTTTAGGGGGACCCCACGCCATTTTTTTTTAAAATTTTGGCCGGGGTTCCCCTTAATATCCATACCAGACCTGAAGGGCCTGGTATAGAATTTAGGGGGACCCCCACGTCATTTTTTCTTTTAAATTTTGGTTCGGGGTTCCCTTGTGGGGAATTCCCATGCCGTTTTTATCAATGAACTTTTATGTGTATTGTCAGACCGGCAATTCATTAATAGCCACGAGTAGTTTTAAATGACTTTTTTTCCTTTGAAATGTCATTTTGCTGTCAGACTGTTCTAAACATGGGAAATATGCACCCCTTTACAAGCATACTATAGACACCGATAATGAAGAAAAACGGTCCTGCGCATAAGTGGGTAGCTGACCAACCAGTATTAGAACACAGGCCTTGCTGCCCTCAAGGATGGGGAATCCTAGCAGACAACGAGAAACAAGAGAGACAGGGCGCACCAGCCATGTGCATTATCTTTAGGTAAATCATATGCACATGGCTGGTGCGCCCTGTCTCTCTTGTTTCTCGTTGTATACTATAGACACCCCCCAGGTACAAAATTTAAAGGGATATTACACTTTTATTGTTTCATTTTAAGCATTATTAAAATCACTGCTCCTGAAAAAAGGCCTTTTTAAAACTTTTTTTTGCATTGATCCATGTCCCCTGGGGCAGGACCCAGGTCCCCAAACACTTTTTATGATAATAACTTCCATATAAGCCTTTAAAATTAGCACTTTTGATTATTCATGTTCGTGTCCCATAGACTTTAACAGTGTTCGTGTGTTCGAAAATTTTTTTTGCCTGTTCGCAAGTTCTGGTGCGAACCGAACAGGGGGGTTGTTCGGCTCAACCCTAGTGCTGACCCAATTAGTTGACGATAACGGACAGCCATGTGTTGTACACTGCCCTCTGATATCTTTTTGTACCAGTCTCGGTTATTAATCAGTCGTTTGACCATGGGTTCATATTGGTGACGTTCCATGATGACAAGGTTGCCCCCCTTGTTGGAAGGTTTTATTATTAACTGTTTATTATTTTGTAGGGAGGACAAAGCTTCTATTTGAGAAGATGTTAAATTTGAATCATGAAGTCCCTTCCATTTGGTTTTTCTAATTGCATCAGTGACTTGTTGGGTGAATGCCCAAACATTAGGGTTCCCATGTAGAGCAGGGAAGGTGTTAGATTTAGGTTTGTATTCTTTAAGTTGAGAAATGGATGGGGGGGAGATTGAAGTTGGGAAATCGATAAACCCGTCACGGACACGGATTGATCCAAAGATAGAGAATCTGCCTCCATGATCTCGGTTTGGTCAATGTATCCTTCGTCCCATAGCTCCATTAGGTCTTCTAGGGCCTTGATGTCCTCTAGGCTAGGAGCTTGGGAGTAGGGATGAGCCGAACACCCCCCTGTTCGGTTCGCACCAGAACATGCGAACAGGAAAAAAGTTTGTTCGAACACACGAACACCGTTAAAGTCTATGGGACACGAACATGAATAATCAAAAGTGCTAATTTTAAAGGCTTATATGCAAGTTATTGTCATAAAAAGTGTTTGGGGACCTGGGTCCTGCCCCAGGGGACATGGATCAATGCAAAAAAAGTTTTAAAAACGGCCATTTTTTCAGGAGCAGTGATTTTAATAATGCTTAAAGTCAAACAATAAAAGTGTAATATCCCTTTAAATTTTGTAGCTGGGGGTTGTCTATAGTATGCCTGTAAAGGGGCGCATGTTTCCCGTGTTTAGAACAGTCTGACAGCAAAATGACATTTCGAAGGAAAAAACCCATTTAAAACTACTCGCGGCTATTGCATTGCCGACAATACACATAGAAGTTCATTGATAAAAACGGCATGGGAATTCCCCACTGGGAACCCCGAACCAAAATTTAAAAAAAAAAATGATGTGGGAGTCCCCCTAAATTCCATACCAGGCCCTTCAGGTCTGGTATGGATATTAAGGGGAACCCCGGCCAAAATTAAAAAAAAAAATGACGTGGGGTTCCCCCTAAATTCCATACCAGACCCTTATCTGAGCACGCAACCTGGCAGGCCACAGGAAAAGAGGGGGGACAAGAGTGCGGCCCCCCCCTCCTGAACCATACCAGGCCACATGCCCTCAACATTGGGAGGGTGCTTTGGTGTAGCTGACCCCAAAACACCTTGTCCCCATGTTGATGAGGACAAGGGCCTCATCCCCACAACCCTGGCCGGTGGTTGTGGGGGTCTGCGGGCGGGCGGCTTATTAGAATCTGGAAGCCCCCTTTAACAAGGGGACCCCCAGATCCTGCCCCCCCGTGTGAAATGGTAAGGGGGTACTTACCCCTACCATTTCACTAAAAAACTGTCAAAAATGTTAAAAATGACAAGAGACAGTTTTTGACAATTCCTTTATTTAAATGCTTCTTCTTTCTTCTATCTTCCTTCATCTTCTTCTTCTGGTTCTTCTGGCTCTTCTGGTTCTTCCCTAGGCGTTCTCATCCAGCATCTCCTCCGCGGCATCTTCTATCTTCTTCTCCTCGGGCCGCTCCGCACCCATGGCATGGGGGGAGGCTCCCGCTCTTCTCTTCATCTTCTTCTCTTCTTCTTTTCTTCTCTTCTTCTCTTCTTCTCTTCTTCATTTTCTTCTCCGGGCCGCTCTGCACCCATGCTGGCATGGAGGGAGGCTCCCACTGTGTGACAGCGTCTCCTCGTCTGACGGTTCTTAAATAACGGGGGTGGGGCCACCCGGTGACACCGCCCCCCTCTGACGCATGGTGACTTGACGGGACTTCCCTGTGACGTCATGGGGAATGCCACAGGGAAGTCCCGTCAGAGGGGGGCGGGGTCACCGGGTGGCCCCACCCCCCGTTATTTAAGAACCATCAAACGAGGAGACGCCGTCACACAGCGGGAGCCTCCCTCCATGCCAGCATGGATGCAGAGTGGCCCGGAGAAGAAAATGAAGAAGAGAAGAAGAGAAGAAGGAAGAAGAGAAGAAGATGAAGAAGAAGATGAAGAGAAGAGCGGGAGCCTCCCCCCATGCCATGGGTGTGGAGCAGCCCAAGGAGAAGAAGATAGAAGATGCCGCGGAGGAGATGCTGGACGAGAATGCCGGAGGAGGAACCAGAAGAACCAGAAGAAGAAGAAGATGAAGGAAGATAGAAGAAAGAAGAAGCATTTAAATAAAGGAATTGTCAAAAACTGTCTCTTGTCCTTTTTAACATTTTTGACAGTTTTTTAGTGAAATGGTAGGGGTAAGTACCCACTACCATTTCACACGGGGGGGGCCGGGATCTGGGGGTCCCCTTGTTAAAGGGGGCTTCCAGATTCCGATAAGCCCCCCGCCCACAGACCCCCACGACCACCGGCCAGGGTTGTGGGGATGAGGCCCTTGTCCTCATCAACATGGGGATAAGATGTTTTGGGGGGCTACCCCAAAGCACCCTCCCAATGTTGAGGGCATGTGGCCTGGTATGGTTCAGGAGGGGGGCCGCTCTCTCATCCCCCCTCTTTTCCTGCAGCCTGCCAGGTTGTGTGCTCGGATAAGGGTCTGGTATGGATTTTTGGGGGGACCCCACGCCATTTTTTTTTTTTTTTTTTGGCGCGGGGTTCCCCTTAAAATCCATACCAGACCTGAAGGGTCTGGTATGGAATTTAATGGAATTTAGGGGGAACCCCACGTCATTTTTTTTTTAAATTTTGGCCGGGGTTCCCCTTAATATCCATACCAGACCTGAAGGGCCTGGTATGGAATTTAGGGGGACTCCCACGTCATTTTTTTTTTTTAATTTTGGTTCGGGGTTCCCTTGTGGGGAATTCCCATGCCGTTTTTATCAATGAACTTCTATGTGTATTGTCGGCAATGCAATAGCCGCGAGTAGGTTTAAATGGGTTTTTTCCTTCGAAATGTCATTTTGCTGTCAGACTGTTCTAAACACGGGAAACATGCACCCCTTTACAGGCATACTATAGACACCCCCCAGCTACGAAATTTAAAGGGATATTACACTTTTATTGTTTGACTTTAAGCATTATTAAAATCACTGCTCCTGAATAAACTGCCGTTTTTAAAACTTTTTTTTGCATTGATCCATGTCCCCTGGGGCAGGACTCAGGTCCCCAAACACTTTTTATGACAATAACTTGCATATAAGCCTTTAAAATTAGCACTTTTGATTTCTCCCATAGACTTTTAAAGGGTGTTCCGCGGCATTTGAATTTGCCGCGAGCACCCCAAATTGTTCGCTGTTCGGCGAACTTGCGAACAGCCAATGTTCGAGTCGAACATGAGTTCGACTCGAACTCGAAGCTCATCCCTACTTGGGAGGAGGGCTCGGTAGTAGCTGGCATATTAGGTGGTGACTTGGATTTATCAAATATCAATCATACAGACAGGATGGAAGGATCTCTCCTTCCTTGATTCACCCCGCTTTTTTGTTGGCTATGTTCTATGAAGGTGGGTGCATGTTTGTGCTGTAGCCTTCTTGCTATTTGTAATTTCTTGATTCCCTGATACGTGCTCAGATTAATTTAAGTTTATTTGTTTACTTTTGCAGTCTAGGGTCTGATTTGGTTTGAGTGGATGCTGTTTTCTCCCTCTCCGGGTCTCCCCCAGTATTTTTGCTACATCACGCTTTTTCAGACAATACATCCTATTTACAATGTGTTTTTGTCCAATTAAACACTTTGGATGTGATTATTAAACATAAATTGATTCTACCTATCAAGCACTGCTGAGGTAATTTTCAAAAATGATTTCATTTATGGGTAACATTTTTTACCAATGTAATCAACTATGTATATTGATTATATAAGTCATTTTCTAAATATCTTTTTAATAACCATTTTTATTGGTCCTTTCTTCACCAGCAAGGACCTTATTAACCACTTCAGCCCCAAAAGGATTTACCCCCTTCCTGATCAGAGCACTTTTTACAATTTGGCACTGCGTCGCTTTAACTGCTAATTGCGCGGTCAATGCTGTACCCAAACGAAATTTGCGTCCTTTTCTTCCCACAAATAGAACTTTCTTTTGATGGTATTTGATCACCTCTGCGTTTTTTATTTTTTGCGCTATAAACGGAAAAAGACCGAAAATTTTGAAAAAAAATGATATTTTCTACTTTTTGTTATAAAAAAATCCATTAAACTCAATTTTAGTCATACATTTAGGCCAAAATGTATTCGGCCACATGTCTTTAGTAAAAAAAATGTCAATAAGCGTATATTTATTGGTTTGTGCAAAAGTTATAGTGTCTACAAACTAGGGTATGTTTTCTGGAATTTACACAGCTTTTAGTTTATGACTGCCTATGTCATTTCTTGAGGTGCTAAAATGGCAGGGCAGTACAACCCTCCCCCCAAATTACCCCATTTTGGAAAGTAGACACCCCAAGGAAATTGCTGAGAGGCATGTTGAGCCCATTGAATATTATTTTTTTTTGTCCCAGGTGATTGAATAATGACAAAAAAAAATTTACAAGAAGTTGTCACTAAATGATATATTGCTCACACAGGCCATGGGCATATGTGGAAATGCACCCCAAAATACATTCAGCTGCTTCTCCTGAGTACAGGGATACCACATGTGTGGGACTTTTTGGGAGCCTAGCCGCGTACGAGGCCCCGAAAACCAATCACCGCCTTCAGGATTTCTAAGGACGTAAATTTTTTATTTCACTCCTCACTACCTATGACAGGTTTGAAGGCCATAAAATGCCCAGATGGCACAACCCCCCCCCCCCCAAATGACCCCATTTTGGAAAGTAGACACCCTAAGCTATTTGCTGAGAGGCATGTTGAGTCCATGGAATATTTTATATTTTGACACAAGTTGCGGGAAAGTGACAATTTTTTTTGCACAAAGTTGTCACTAAGTGACATATTGCTCACACAGGCCATGGGCATATGTGGAATTGCACCCCAAAATACATTTAGCTGCTTCTCCTGAGTACGGGGATACCACATGTGTGGGACTTTTTGGGAGCCTAGCCGCGTACGGGGCCCCGAAATCCAATCACCGCCTTCACAATTTCTAAGGGCGTAAATTTTTGATTTCACTCTTCACTGCCTATCACAGTTTCGGAGGCCATGGAATGCCCAGGTGGCACAAACCCTCCCCAAATGACCCCATTTTGGAAAGTGGACACCCCAAGCTATTTGCTGAGAGGCATGGTGAGTATTTTTCAGCTCTGATTTGTTTTTGAAAATGAAGAAAGACAAGAAAAAACTTTTTTTTTTTCTTTTTTCAATTTTCAAAACTTTGTGACAAAAAGTGAGGTCTGCAAAATACTCACTATACCTCTCAGCAAATATCTTGGGGTGTCTACTTTCCAAAATAGGGTCATTTGGGGGGGTTTTGTGCCAACTGGGCATTCCATGGCCTCGGAAACTGTGATAGGCAGTGAAGAGTGAAATCAAAAATTTATGCCCTTAGAAAACCTGAAGGCGGTGCTTGGTTTTCGGGGTTCCGTACACGGCTAGGCTCTCAAAAAGTCTCACACATGTGGTATCTTTCTACTCAGGAGAAGCAACAGAATGTATTTTGAGGTGTAATTTCACATATTCCCATGGCATGTTTGAGCAATATATCATTTAGTGACAACTTTGTGCAAAAAAATAAAAAATTGTCTTTTTCCCGCAACTTGTGTCACAATATAAAATATTCCATGGACTCGACATGCCTCTCAGCAAATAGCTTGGGGCGTCTACTTTCCAAAATGGGGGGGGGGTTTGAACTGTCCTGGCATTTTTTCTGGTTCAATATTTTTATTGAATTTGTATAAATAAAATACAAAATATAACAAGTATCAGAGGATGGGATACAAATAAAAAAACAGTATGATTGTCGTTATAAATAAAAAGTACAAATTGTTCTTGTTGAAAGTAAAAGGTTATGTATCTTATAGACCATTTAGATTGATAACATATGTGAAGATCCAATATACGATCAAAAATTAAATTTATATTTATAAAAGAAAAAAAAAGTTTTTAATTTAAAGTATGCCTCCAGACCACACGTCCACCCCTTATGGGCTCAAACTGTGGATGGGTGGGACCTTTTATAATCAAAGTTGAAAACGATATTATTTGTAATTATTATATTTAAGTAAAATATAATATAATATTAAAATGTAACCATTTCATTGAGAAATATTAGATAATCAAAACCTAGTACATAAAGAAAATTATGACAAAAAATCGAATCTTCAAAATATAAATAAATCCCCAAGCTGATGAGGAATAAATTATTATTTGAAATAACAAGGTATCCCAAGTTCAACCATAGCTTAATATATAATATGAAAGTAGTAGAGAAGAGGCAGAAGAAGGAGAAAAAGGGGAAAAAGAAGAGAAGGGAAGAAAAGAAATGAGGCTCTCGAGGTGATGACCTGACATATGACATGAACAAGTTATATAATAGCAACAATAACAATAACACAAGGATTTTAGCATGGTGACAACAATGACTGGTCAAAATCAGAGGTAAAGAAGTGTTTAACCCATGGTTGCCATATTATATCCAACGGAATTTGTTGATATTATTGTCTTCAATAGCTGTCATTTTAGCAAAAATGAGAGCTTTGTTGATTCTATGTTTGACCTCTGCTACAATTACATTCTTGTTCTTCCATGCTTTGGCTATAGTTTGTTTAGCAGCGGTATTAATAAGAATAAGTAATTTGAATTGTGTCCTGGAGAGTGAAGCCGGTTGAAGATTCAAAAGTGCAATGGCTTGGTCTGGAGTAATAGGAATGTCTAGAGCCTTAGAAGCCATTGCAAAAATATCTTTCCAAAATTCTTGGACCACTGGGCAATCCCACCAGATGTGGAAGTGTGTACCTGGTGAAAAACAACCTCTAAAACAAGTATTGGGATAAGAAGGGGTGAATTTTGTTATTCTAGCTGGTACTAAGTACCACCTTGCCAGAACTTTGAAGTTGGTTTCCAAGGCAAAACAATTAGGAGATGATGATTTGGTAGCTAACCAAATATTAGACCAGTCATTGTTGTCAAATATTCGTCCCATATCCTGTGACCATTTAACAGTATAAGAAGGAAGTTTCTCATTAGAATTAGTAATGAGAATCTGGTACACACAAGAAATCAACCCTCTAGCATGTGGGTCATTTATACAAATATGTTCGAATGTAGACATTTGGTTAAGTGATGTACTCAAGCTAAGTAGAGGTGTATGAAAATTTTTAATTTGTAAATAACTGAATATTTCATTGTTTTGGAGTTCGGGATTCTTGCATAACATAGGAAATGTTTGAAGAGTATCGGTAGATGATAATTTATAAAGTCTCATCAAATTTCTAGAAGACCATGCAGAAAAGGTTTTTGGAAATTTCCACGCAGGGTAAAAGGCTGGATTTCCAATAAAAGAGAGGAGGGGATTATGTTTCGATTTTAGACCATGTGAGTCATTAAATCTATCCCAAATAGCCAATGAATGTCTCGTAATGGGGTTAGTAAGAAGAGGTCTATCTTTTGGTAGAATCCATAGAAGGTTGGCAATTGAAATGGGATCACAGTCAATAGATTCAATAGATACCCACAAGGGTATGTCCTCAGTTGAATGATATTTAGTTAATACTGATAATTGGGCTGCATAGTAATAAGAGGAGAAGTTTGGTACTCCTATCCCCCCGCGGGTTTTGCTAAGATATAAGGTTGATTTTGGAATACGTGGCTTGATCTTACCCCGGATAAAAGACATAATCCTACGTTGTGTGAGACGTAAGAAGTATGACGGTAAAGAAACAGGAAGCACCCTATATAAATACAAGAACTTCGGCAGTATTGACATTTTTACAGCATTTATTCATCCCAACCATGATAATGGTAACGAGGACCATTGTTTCATTAAGACTGTAGTTTGTTTTAACAAAGGTAGGTAATTGGCTACGAATAGATCAGATACTGATGAAGTGAGGTATACACCTAAATATTGTAAATGACGATTAACCCAATTTAAAGGTAACGAGGATTGAGCCTGACGAAGGTCAGATTGTTTTATAGAAACATTCAGTGCATTAGATTTGTTGTGGTTTACGATGAGTCCGGATATGTGAGAAAATGTATCTAATATATTAAGTAAATTTGGAGCAGAAATGTGAGGATGAGATAAGAAAATAAGTATATCGTCCACGAAAAGACAAAGTTTGTGATGATGGCCACCTAATTCAATACCTTTAATATCTGGGTTGGATCTAATTAATTGTGCCAAAGGTTCTATAAGTAGGGCGAATAGCAACGGGGATAAGGGACAGCCTTGCCTTGTGCCTCCTTTAATATCCAGCATTTCTGACTTGTAACCAGCGTATTTGATATATGCTTTGGGATTGTTATAGAGAGAGGAGACCTAAGTCAAGAAATGTTCACCAAAACCCCACCGTTGAAGCGTATATTGCATATAAGGCCATGTGACTGAGTCAAATGCCTTTCGAATATCCAATGATAGAAGACAAGTTGGGATACTTCTAGATTTAGCAGCTTGCATGAGTAAAAGAGCTTGTCTAATATTATCTCCTGCTTGCCTCTTGGTTATAAAACCAGTTTGGTCTGGGTGGATTAGGTGGCCTATGAAATTGTTCAAGTGGGAAGCAAGAATCCTGACTAGTAATTTAATATCTAAATTAAGGAGGGAAATGGGACAATAATTAGACCAAGAGGTGTTGTCAGAGTGTGGTTTGGGTAGCATAACTATGATAGATGTTAATGATTCAGGAGTAAACGATTGGCCAGCCAAGAAAGAATTAAGTGCTCTGGTTAAGACTGGAGATAAAATGTGCTCAAAATTTTTGTAATATGATGCCAAGAACCCATCTGGACCTGGTCTTTTATGAAATTTCAATTCTTTGATAGCAATCTGAATTTCAATAGTTGTGATAGGGCGCTCAAGTCTCTCTCGCTGTTCAATATTAAGAGTAGGAAGTTTAATATTAGAAAAAAGTTTATTAGCGTTGATCTGATTAAAATCAGTAGTGGGGGAATAAAATTTAGCTAGATTAGAACGAAACTCTTCTAAAATTTTAATCGGATTACTAGTATACAGTAGGTGTCACAAGATGTTTTCAACCTTATGGAGGATGTTATGTGATTTATTGATTTTAAACTCCTGGTCATGAGGGAGTCAGGTTTATTTGCTTTGAGGTATTGTATATGTTGTCATTTACGTAAAAGTTTGTCTGCTGAATCTGTTAGAAATAAATCTAAATCTAGGCGGGCTTTATCTAGTTTAGCATTAGTAGTGGGATTCGGGGACGATTGAAATGCATTATGACATGAGTTAAAATTAGCTTCCAATTTTGCAAACATAAGTTTAGGTTCTCTTTTGAGTTTTGTGGCTTGCTGTATCAATTTGCCCGAATGACAACTTTATGAGCTTCCCATAATGTAAGATCCGAAACATAATCTGTATCATTAGAGTAAAGATAATCATTCAGTGCTCCTTCTATCTCAAGACGATGGAGAGGGTTAGCTAATGTAGAGTCATTTATATACCAAGTTGTATCGTGTGATCTGGAAACAGTGGAAGCAATAGTGGTATAAATTGCACAATGGTCTGACCATGTAAACGGGATAATGTTGGATGCTAAAATTTCAGGAACCATACTTGAAGGGGTTAGAATATGATCGATACGAGAAAAAGATTTATGCGGATAAGAGTAATGTGTAAAACGTCTGCTAGCAGGATTAATTTCATGCCACGTGTCCACTAAACCATGTTTGGTAAGTAAATGTTGAAGGTTTAATTTGTTGGAATTGATGATAGGGGAAGAGGGAGATTTATCTAAAAAAGGGAATATTGTTGTATTCGAATCTCCACAAATGATTACAGTACCACTTTTGTGAGCTTCAACCACTTGGAAAAGATGGGATAAGAAAGTTTCTGTTTTTTTATTTGGAACATAGTATGAAACTATTGTAATGGTAATTTCCGATAAGTAACCAGTGAGAAGTATATATCTTCCCTCACGATCATTAAGTTGTGTCGATAAAGTAAATGGCAGGGAGCGATGAAATCCTATAAGAGTCCCGCGTTGTTTAACTGTGGTAGAGGCAGTGTAAAATTGTGGATATGAGGTAGAAAGGAATTTAGGGGAAGATTTATCAATGAAGTGTGTTTCCTGTAAGCAGATTATGTGTGCTTTCTTGGCCGAAAATGATTGCATTGCTTTTGTTCGCTTTTGTGGGGTATTAAATCCTTGCACATTTAGGGATAAAATGTTTATGGGAGCCAAATCAATACAGAATCGACTATCATAAGATAAGAAATATGGCCTAAAACTAGAATATCAGTCATCACCTCGAGAGAAAGAAGAAGAAAGGAAAGGATAGATTGAGCATTAAAATGTTTGATCGAATAACCCTATTATGATAGTATTCAGATAGTAAATATTGAGTCAATAGGGTGTGGGAGCAACTCCTGGGAGTAATGAAAAGACTCCCAGGGGCTCCAAAGCCATCATCAGAATCCTGCATAATAGTAGCAAGGGTCTGAGGGTGGCAAAGGGGGCAGCACGTGGTTCCAGAATGGACGATCACCGCCGGAGAACCACAGGAACCATAAGAAACAACTATAAGTATAATACCATAAAATTGAAAACATATTGTCTTAGAAAATTAAGTCATTTTAGACAACGAATAGACCTGTAGATCTGAAAAAGAAATAGATGAGTGAAACAAAATTTTGTATTTTGTTAAGGGGATCTGGAAGCTTAACTTCTACGGGAATGGTCTGTAGATGGGAGCTGATCTGTAAGGCCCAATTCAAGCAAGGCTGATTGTAAGTCCTCTGAAGAGCGACAAACATATCTAGTTTCTAAGTGTTGGAATTTGAGAGAAAAAGGAAACCCCCAAGGATAGTTGATGTGATGTTGTTGAAGTAATTGTAATTGGGGTTTAAGAGCACGTCTTTTAGCCACTGTAATGGGTGATAAGTCTGCAAATAGCTGATATATTTGACCCTGGAAAGTGAGGGAATCTTTTCCTCTGGCTGCTGTTAGCAATTGCTCTTTTGTGCGGTAGTAATGCATTTTAGCAATTATGTCTCTAGGAGGGCCATTAGATTTGCGTGGAGCCAATGCTTTGTGCACTCTGTCCATCTCAAATCTCTCTATAGGAATACTAGATTGTAATTCCTGAAATAATGCAGTGATATAGGCTTGTACATCAAGAACAGACTCGGGGATACCTCTGATCCGTAAATTAGCCCGTCTGTCTCTATTCTCCTGGTCCTCTAAATGAGACCGTAAAATAATATTCTTTTCTTTCAGATTTTTAAATTCAGAAATATAGTGCTGAGTTTGGTTTTCAATATCATCTACACGAATCTCCAATTCAGCTGTCCTCTGACCTATTTCTCTGATTTCTCTTGTCAGTTTTTCTGTAATGTGGTCTGAGGTTTGTTTTAAAGCCTTTTGTAAGATACGTTCAAATTTTTGAAATAAGGCAGATTGAAGTTCTGTTTGTGAGTTTTCATAGTCAGAATCAGATTCTTCATTAACATCAACAGTGTTCAGTTTAATTTTAAGAGGTTTAGCCTTTTGTGAGGTACTAGGCTGTGAGGAGACTGCCACCGCCATCTTGGGAGACAGCTGAGGCAGCGTTTCTTTGTTAATGCTGGTTTTAAATTTTGATTTTGTGCCTCTTAAAACCATATTAAAATGTACCTGAGGCTTTGTGGCATGAATGTCAGTTGTTTTTATGAACAACAAGGACCTCTGGAACCTGTAGTTCTCCGGCGCCGACGCCACTGGAGCGGAGCTCTAAGCCAGCATAACTATCCTCTCAGGCTGCCATGCATGCGCCCCCTGTCCTGGCATTTTATGCACAACATTTAGAAGCTTATGTCACACATCACCCACTCTTCTAACCACTTGAAGACAAAGCCCTTTCTGACACTTTTTGTTTACTTGAAAAAATTATTTTTTTTTTGCAAGAAAATTACTTTGAACCCCCAAACATTATATATTTTTTTTAAAGCAAATGCCCTACAGATTAAAATGGTGGGTGTTTCATTTTCTTTTTTCACACAGTATTTGCGCAGCGATTTTTTAAACGCATTTTTTGGGGAAAAAACACACCGAGGCCGAGTACATGGATACCAAACATGACATGCTTTAAAATTGCGCACAAACGTGCAGTGGCGACAAACTAAATACATTTTTAAAAGCCTTTAAAAGCCTTTACAGGTTACCACTTTAGATTTACAGAGGAGGTCTACTGCTAAAATTACTGCCCTCGATCTGACCTTCGCGGTGATACCTCACATGCATGGTGCAATTGCTGTTTACATTTGACGCCAGACAGATGCTTGCATTCGCCTTTGCGCTAGAGAAGGAGGGGGCATTTTTTTTTAATTTTTTTATTTTTTTTGCTTTTTTATCTTATTTTTTAAACTGTTCCTTTCATTTTTTTTTATTTTTCATCATTTTTATTGATATCTCAGGGAATGTAAATATCCCCTATGATAGCAATAGGTAGTGACAGGTACTCTTTTTTGAAAAAATTGGGGTCTATTAGACCCTAGATCTCTCCTCTGCCCTCAAAGCATCTGACCACACCAAGATTGATGTGATAAAATGCCTTCCCAATTTCCCAATGGCGCTGTTTACATCCGGCGAAATCTAAATCGTGAAATGCTCGTAGATTCTGGTTTCTTAGGCCATAGAGATGTTTGGAGCCACTCTGGTCTCTGATCAGCTCTATGGTCAGCTGGCTGAATCACCGGCTGCATTCTCAGGTTCCCGGTTGGGACAGGAGAGCCAGAGAAAAACATGGAAGATGGTGGGGGGGCATTCCCTCCCACTGCTTGAAAAAGCATTCTAGAGGCTAATTAGCCGCTAGGATTGCTTTTACATGAAAGCCGACCGCTGGCTGAAAAGAATGATACCAAGATGATACCTAAACCTGCAGGCATCATTCTGGTATAACCACTCACAGTCCAGCAACATACCAGTACGTTGCTGGTCCTTGTTGGGCATATATTGTAATCTTTTTTTTTCATGCAGCCTGTGGGCTGAATGAAAAAAAGAGATTGATCGGTGGGTATGCCCACCATTAGAATACCTCCCTTCATCCACCCACTTCTAATGATGGGCATACATGCACCATTTATATATGCCGAAGCATGGGGGCATCCTCCCGCAAAAGGTAGGAGCAAATCGCTCCTCCGCCCCTGCTGTCCCCCATGCTTCGGCATATATCACCTCCGTTGGAGTCACGGTTTTATATATCGTGGGAGCAAACACTGTTCCTGTCAAGATAAATAAATCTGCGCTGCAGCTGAATGGCGTACCTGAAGACAAAAAAATGGTTAACAATAAAACACAGTAAACAGTAAAGTATAAAACATTGCATACCTGAAAAGCAAACATAATAAAACATAATAACAATAAAACATTGCAGAATAGAATACAGTAAAAAAAGAGCAGAACAATAGAGAGAGAATAGAGTGAGAGAGAACAATAAAACGACAACTATTTTTTTTTATTTTATATATTTTTTTGTTTTGTTTTTTTTTTTTATACTTTTTTTTGTAACTGTAACTTTTGCAACTGTAATCTGTTCCAGGTTCGGGTCTCTCAAAATGCGATGGCATCTCGGGAGACCCTGTGAAAGTGTGCCTGGTCTGTGCAACGCTGTACCCTACGCTAATATTCAACTATTGTATGGTAGCGTTCAAAACATTCACCAATGCAAAGACCAGGATTGTCAGGACAGGAGGGACAATAATAGCGGGTGTCACGCCTATATCTGCGCTTGCTGCAGACACGACATCTTTTTTTGGGGGGTTTGTTGGGTAGGGGTACTCAGGAGGACATAAAGAAAATGCCTCTCCTGCAGCCGACTGCATTTGGTTGGGGATGTGAATGGGGGAAGTACGGGTGCTGGAGAAGTGGTGGGTTCCCAATTAGGATTGGTGAATGCAGCAGGAAGGGCATTATGGGCACGACAGGCCTGTGTTTGTCTTCTTTTTGGTGGCAGCGGGACACTACTTGTGCTTGCCACCTCACCAGCTTGAACTGCCCTTATGGGACTCGCCATGTCACCAAGTGTTACTGCAGTGCTGGTTTGACTATGACCGGGGTGTACTAGGCCGCTGGTGCTTGCCAGTTCACCAAAACGCTACCAAAAAAGCTGTTAGTGATCGCAGGGATCCAGCCTGACTCTGCGAATGCTGCAGTTATGCGTTTAATGTTTTGTAAGTGACAGTGATTGATCGATACTGCACTTGGGTGGGCTGGGCTGGGCTGGGCGGAGGGGCAAAACGCAGGTGCTAGCAGGTATCTGGGCTGATCCCACTAACACTGCATTTTTTGGAACCCTAAACTGCTGGGGACGCTAGTATAGATCTGATCAGATCAGATATTGATCCGTTCAGATACTATACCACTGAGGGAGGTGTATTGTGCGTGTGTGGGTGTTATCGCTACTGGCACTAACCTGATGCTGCCTGGGGCTGGTGCTTACCAGTTCACCAAAACGCTACCAAAAAAACTGTTAGCGATAGCAGGGATCAGGCCTGACTCTGCGAACACTGCAGTTATGCATTTAGTGTTTTGTAAGTGACAGTGATCGATCAATACTGCACTTGGGTGGACTGGGCTGGGCCGGGCAGAGGGGCAAAATGCAGGTGTTAGCAGGTATCTGGGCTGATCCCGCTAACACTGCGTTTTTGGGGACCCTAAACTGCTGGGGACACTAGTATAGATCAGATCGGATCAGATATTGATCCATTCAGATACTATACCACTCAGGGAGGTGTATGCTGCGTGCATGGGTGTTAGCAGTACTGGCGCTAACCTGACGCTGCCTGGGGTGACACAAACCCTATCTGACCCTAAAACCTAACTTATATCACCGCCAGGCTATCAGGGGGCTAAACCTTTATTAGGTAATAAACGGCGGGTGCCCTGACACTATAAAAAATAAACTAACTAACCAGCGTCACCCGTAACAGTTATACGGTGATCACTGGTGAAAGGGTTAACTAGGGGGCAATTAAGGAGTTAAAACCTTTATTAGGTAGTATATGGGGGTTCCTGACGCTATAAAACACTGATGGCGAACCTATATATTTACCTCCCTAACTAGCGTCGCCAGTGACACTAATACAGCGATCAGAAAAATGATCGCTTAGTGACACTGGCGACGGGGGGTGATCAAGGGGTTAAAACTTTATTAGGGGGGTTAGGAGGGTTAAGGGGGCTAACACTAACTGCCCTACCACACTAACTGTCACAAACTGACACCAATGCAGTAATCAAAAAAAACAAACAAACTGTCTTGGTGTCACTGTGACGGGGGGGTGATTAGGGGGTGATCGGGGGGGTGATGGGGGGTGAAAAGTATGCCTGGCGTGTTCTACTGTGTGTGTGTGTTGTGCACTCACATCGATGTCTTCTCTCTTTGGCACCGGAACAGAAAATACCGAGCCGAGGATAGATTACATCACTTCCTCTGCCGCTGTTTACTATACAGCAGCAGAGGAAGGATTTCATTGGCTGGGAGTGATCGCGAGGGGGGGCATGAATGCATGGCCTCCCCCTCACCTCTGATCGCTCCCGAACAGAAGCCGACTGCCTTGGGCACCGGGGGGGTCCGATCGGACCCCCCGCCTGCAGGAGGCAGATCACGTACCGGTACGTGATTTTGCCTGCCTGTGCCATTCTGCCGCAGTATATCTGCGTGAGGTGGTCGGCAAGTGGTTAACCCTTGACCGCCCACATATTGTCTCTGCAAACTTTCTTATGAGGCCTGAGAGTACAAGGAGAGGGCAAATTCATGGACTAGCCTTGTTTTAATTTCTGCTGATCTTCAGCCTCAAGTGTATATTTTGTGAAACACAATGCTTTTTGGGTAAGGTTCATGTTTTTTGTAATAGCCCAATACTTCCCTATATGAAATATTGAATCTCTATGCCCCCATATACTATTTTGTAATTGTCTATACAGCTTATAATTGTATTAAATCTTTCCTGATTAATAATTATTCAGATCTATATTTACATCTATTTCAGTTTGTATTTACAGCTATTGATTTTCAGTTTTTTCTCTTTCTTTATGCAATTTTAAGTATATTTAACGGTGCCACATAATAAGTCTCCTGAAGAAGCTCCAAAGAGCAAAACATGTTGAGAAAAGTGGTATTCTTATCATGAATTGTTACTGTTATTTATGAAAAAAATGTTTGCAATTTCTGTACTGTATTCAGCCTTCTGGCTTTTTAAATACTGTTTAAATAAAATCTTCCTTTTTTAATTCAATGATAATTTTGGATGAATTCCTAAACACTTTCAAATTCTGTACACCTTTAAAGTCCCAAGGCTTATTGCCTTAAAGACCATGTTTTCTTTACTATTAATCATTTGGGATGTGGTGTCATTAATTTTGGTTTTCTTTGTTTCATTCCTTACCTTCCTGCACCATTTGTCAACGTAACAAGGGTTCTAACATCCAATCTTGGGGTTTTCTTACGCCCATAGCCTGTACCGGAGCAACCATGGAAAGAAATATCTATGGATTTCATAGTAGAGTTACCGCCCTCTGAGGAATTTACAACCATCTTGGTAGTTGTTGACCGCCTGTCCAAAATGGCACATTTTTTGCCCATGATGGGTACACCATCTGCTGCTGCGAAGATCTTTATAAGGGAGATAGTCAGACTTCACGGCCTACCAAGCAACATAGTGTCCGACAGAGGGGTGCAATTCACCTCTAAATTCTGGAAGGAGCTCTGCAGAATGCTTTCCATTTAAATGTGCCGATCTTTAGCTTACCATTCTCAAAGCAATGGTCAAACCGAAAGAACTAATCAAACATTAGAACAGTACTTACTTATGTTGCTTCTGCTCTTTCTCCCAGGATGATTGGTCCCTGCTACTAGTTTGCATACAACAACTCAATCCATGCTTCCACCAATCAGTCACCTTTCTGGGCCAACTACGGCTTCCATCCCTCATTCTTGCCTAATGTTATACCAGAGACTTCAGTCCCCGCAGTCCAGGACAGGATAAAGGCCATTCAGGCTAATTACCTAACTCTCCAGGCAACTATGCAGAAAGCCCAAGAAAATTATAAAAAACATTATGACAAGGGGAGGAAAGATCCTGTCTTTAAAGTTGGAGATAGATTATGGCTTTCCTCAACAAATCTCAAGCTTCCTTGCCCCTCCCAGAAGTTAGGACCGAGGTTTATCGGTCCATTCACAATTAAGAAAGAAATTTACCCAGTGGCATTTGAATTGTCTTTACCAAGTTCCTATAAGATCCACCCAGTATTCCATGTTTCTTTAATAAAATCTGTTGTTTACAGTCCTTTTCCAGGGAGAGAAGAAACTCCACTGCCTCCAATCTTGGTGGACAACGAAACAGAATATGAAGTAGAAGCCATTCTGGACTGCCGTCGGAGAGGTAGGACTATTTAATTTCTTGTTAAATGGAAAGGTTACTCTGTAGAAGATAATTCTTGGGAACCAGCAGATAACATTCATGCTCCTAGACTGTTGCAGAAGTTTCAAACCTGATACCCTGAAAAATGGGCCCGACTGGACATCTGGAGGTTGCCCCTTGGGGGGGCACTGTCAGGGTAATAGCCGTAGGATGGGTAATTCTGCCAGTATCCATCATGGTGGAGCCAGGCGAATCTCTGTGCGCATACGCACACGTAGGTGCACGACGATGGGCGCACACAGGTGCGCAACAGAGGGAGCGTGCAGACGCGCACGTTAACGCATGCGCATCGCAGTAAACATTGGTGCCCTTTTGTCTATTTAGAGAGAAAGGGGGACATTGGGACTTTAAATGAGGCAGCTGACAGATTGGAATTATAATAAAAAATTGTCAAGTTTATTGCATCAAGTAATCCAAATATATATCACATGTGAGAGGTTGCATGTGCATGAACACAGGACATAACCTACATAAATGCGTAACCATAACAAACAATCAACATGACATCTGAGCAATGGATAACGATTTCAAAATACATAAGAGAATTACATATATACATCTGGGGGGCACATGACGACATAATGTAAGAGGTGAGTATAAATACATAAGAAAGTAATTCTGAGTAAAATCCTATTAAAGCAAAGTGGCTGCATCTTTGGTGTCCAACGCATTTCTGTGAATACACTTCTTCAGGGGGGGAAGCTATAGGAAGTCTGAAATAACAAAGTATAAGGATGTCAAAAAATTACTAGATGCAGCCAGAAAGGACAATATGTCAATTTCTGGATACTCACAGTGCGTCCCCAGCAGTGGTGAAGGGTAGAGACTGAGCCAGAAAGATTGTCTTGTACACGGGATGGAGGCACCACCCTGTGCCTCACTCAAAGTCCCAAAACTTCCCATTGCTATATATATTAGGGATGGAGGCAGTTGACCCTAGCAGGCAGTCATCCCCTGCCAGCTTTATTTGGAGTTCTATTGTGTGTCAGTGCACCATTCTGGTCCACACACTCAACTTTGTTGGCAACATCATGTTGTTCAAATCCTGGGGTCACTGGACACAAGCCAGCATGTTGGCTATAGTGGTTAGTCCTGGGCCATGTTATGTTCGAGACCCAGAGCTGCGATGCGCTCTGCGCCTCCTCCCCTTCCCCTTCACCTCCGCCCTATGTGAGCGGTTTGGTTTGGGGGATTGGGCGGGGGCTCACAGCGCATTGGCGTCACGCACCGCTCCCCCACATGACGTCACTGGTTGGCATTGTTGTGGAAGTGTGTCTCTTACCATCATTGCCGATCTAGCTGGACGTGGTGGTGTGTTTCTGGGCGGATCCTCACCACCCAGTCTGCGGCCCTGCCCCACGCTTTGTCGGTTCAGTGTGACATTGGCGGCGATTGCCGGCGCAGGCGGGACGCATATCAGGCGTACCCCCAGGCCCAGTCCTCACTCTCACACACGTGCAGACGCCACAGCTCTGGAAATCTCCTGTCCCAAGCACACCAAGGTAACATTTTGTGTTTTCCCTTACCCAGTTTCTATCCCTTCTACCTTATTGTCAGCAATACTGGTATATCTCAATGGACTTTCCATCCATTTTAGATATTTACCCATTACCCTGACCAATTACTGGCTACATTGTGGAAGCGATGGTTTGTGCTGTGGGGACTATGCCGGTGTGTGCCTGTCTTGTGCTGGATCCTTCGCCGCCTCAGCTCCAGGGAAGGACAATCTTTCTGGCTCAGTCTCTACCCTTCACCACTGCTGGGGACGCACTGTGAGTATCCAGAAATTGACACATTGTCCTTTCTGGTTGCATCTAGTCATTTTTTGACTTCCTTATACCTTGTTATTTCAGACTTCCTATAGCATCCGCCCGTGAAAGAAGTGTATTCACAGAAACACGTCGGGCACCAAGGATGCAGCCACTTTGCTTTAATAGGATTTTACTCAGAATTACTCTCTTATGTATTTATACTCACCTCTTACATTATGTAGTCATGTGCCCCCCAGATGTATATATGTAATTCCCTTATGTATTTTGAAATCGTTATCCATTGCTCAGATGTCATGTTGATTGTTTGTTATGGTTACGCATTTAAGTAGGTTATGTCCTGTGTTCATGCACATGCAACCTCTCACATGTGATATATATTTGGATTACTTGCTGCAATAAACTTGACAATTTTTTATTATAATTCCAATCTGTCAACTGCTTCATTTAATGTCCCAATGTTCCCCCTTTCTCTCTTGTACCCGGTATGGAGGCACCACCCTGTGCCTCACTCAAAATCCCAAAACTTCCCTTTCCCATTTAAGCCTGCTGCTGGTACATGCTGGTTGCTGGATTATCATCAGCTTCGTGTGTTCCTTGTGCCTGTCGTTATACCTGCTTACTGTTACTACCCGGCTTGCCTGATTACTACTGTGTTCTGCCTGCATTGACCCCGGCTTGGACCTGACTATTCTTCTGCTCCACATCTGTACCTTGATGGTCCTCCCGTGTTTGACCCCTGGCTCGGCTACCTTCTCCATTTCTGATTATCCTGCTGTACTTTACCTCGGACTGATTCCTGTGCTGTATGACCATTGGCCTGGCTCTGACTCTGCTCCTGGTTGCTCCACGGCTCCATACCTTGAATCTCTCCTTGCATGGTTGCCCTTCAACCTTACCAGCACACCCCAGTAGCTCCCTGCTATCAGCTACTCAGCAACAGCGCTCTGGCAACCCGTGCACCCTTTGGGTACCGTACTCCCTGTCTCATTCCAAGGGTTACGCTGCACTTAGCCGCAAGGGACGACCCCTCTGCAATCCGGCCTCATATCCAGGACTCTGACAGGTATAAAGAATAATTTTGATGAACCTCTGAAGGTGGCCGTGGCCTGTAGGTAGTGTCTAAAAATAGTTGTGATATTGAGCTTGTGAAGAGACTCAGAATATTCATCTGAAAAGGCTGGCAGGGTCCAGGGTTCAGAGACGTTAGCAGAGGAAGATGCTTTGGGAACAAAACCACAAACTATCCTAAGTTCCACTCTGGGTAAAAAATTATATGGTTATCATCTGCCCCCAGAACTTGAAGTTCTGATACCCTTCTACCAAGTAAGATAGCTTTAAAGTTAGGTCCCATAGTGATGCCATTTCTCAAGGAGCAAACGGTTGGTTGGATAGGGCTTCTAGAACAATGGAGAGATCCCAGGAAGGGAAGGTCTGTCTGACAGGGGGATGTATCTTCTTGACTGCTTTAAAAAAAAAATGCACCACTAGTGGGTCCTCTGCCTATCTGCTGTTGGTTGCAGCAGAAATTACTGTTACCTGTACTTTTAAGGTACTTAGTCCCAGGCCCAAGTCAAGGCCTGCCTGGAGGAAATCTAGAAGTTGGGATGAAGATGACGCATTGGGATTGAACCTTTTGCCAGTGGCAAAGGATACTTGCTCCAAACTCTGTCGTACATGGTGTATGTGGAGGACTCCTGTGCTTTGAGCAGAGTTGAGATAACATTTAAGGAACATCCTAGAGACTGGAACCTTTGCCTTTCAATATCCAGACGTGAAGGTTCAACTTGTGAGATTACCAATATCGCTATCCCGAATGACCCTCGGGAGTGTCTATTTCATAAGAGTGAAATGCCCACAAAGATATACTTGAAGACGTCATTACCACAGCTCACCAATGCGGCAAAAAGCCTTATACCCAGGTACTGGCTAAAGAAAGGAAGACCCACGATGAGAGACTGGTTCAACAAAATGAATGAAATACAAAGTCTTGAATACCTTAGGTTTAGCGAAGGGTCGAATATGGAAGCTTTTGAGACAAAGTGGAGGAAATGGGTGGTGTTCAAAGACTCTCTGAAAGCGGCCAAGGCATGGGGCATTTAGCCTAGAGCTCTAGATATTGCTAGATGGTGAAAAAAAAAAGAGAGAGTTAAGGCGGGACGAGTGGACATTGGGGAAGACAGGTGCGAAGTTGAGTAGGTGCGGGGGAGAGGGAGGTGAAATATGCGAGGTAAGGCTGGGGGTCGGGAGGGGGGGGTAGGGAGTGTCCTAGGATGCGTTGAACGAGGGAAGTAAATTGTAACAAGGTTTTGTCTGTGTTATACTTGTTTGGTAAAAAGCTGATAAAAATTGCCACTATGATGTGACGACGTGAAGGGACGAGTTTTTGAACTTTAATAACTGAAACATGACACCTGGAAATCTATCTCGCTAATGTGGCAAAAAAAAAAAAAAACTTGTGGGGGTTCGGATGGTGTGGTGTCCTTGTGACAGAAGAAAGGGTATCCTCTGCCCAATGTGAGATAAATGTGAGATAAACTTTGGTAGTTTCATATTGCCTACTGTCACTTGTGCACAAATCAACTTAATATTCTCGGGTGTAGAGACCATCCGTTGGGGTCCAAGAATCTCCGGGATAGGAGATTGGCTCTTCTGTTTAAATGGCCTGTTAACTAGATTGCCCTTAAGTTTTTCAGGTTCCTCTCTGCCCAGATGATGATGGGTTCCACTTCCCTCAGCTGGGAGCTGCTGTGTGTCCTTCCTTGACGTTGAATGTATAAAACTGCTGTTGGGTTGTCCATTCATATCAGAACTGATCTTCCCCTGATCTGAGAGGCTAAACCTGTCAAAGGGAGATATGCTTCCCGAATTTTCAGGATATTTGAGATAATACTTACCGCGTTGAAAACCCATCTTCCTTGAACCGACACCTAGTTGCAGTGGGCTCCCCATCCCTTTGCACTGGCATCTGTAGTAATTGTGATCCAACAGAAATATCCCAACGGATGCAGTTTCAGAAGCATCTCCTTCTTTGTCCATCACTTCAGACTCCTGTGCATTGGGTCAGTCATGTGCATGGTTTGAGAGAGCAAGTGTCTGTTCCATTGCCTTAGGAACCCTAGTTGAAAGTGCCTCAAATGGCAGTGTGTCCATGGGACCATCAGGATACAAGAGCACATGATGCCTATTAGGCTGAGGCAGTCTGATGCTGTTAGGTAGGACCGTGTTCTCACTTTCTTCATCCTCTGAGCAATTGTTATTGCCTTCTGTGGTGGTAGGGACACTGTCCCATCCTTGGTATTGAATAATGCACCCAGATAAATCATCTGTTGGACTAGAGAATGGTGGCTCTTCTGATAATTCACTATTCATCCATATTCTACCAATGTTGCTGATAAGATCTTCCTGTGTTCTATTAGCTGGACTGAATCCTTCGCTAGAAGAAGAAATTTGTTGAGGTAATGAAAAACTGTGAGCCCCTGTTCCCCTAAGGGGGCTAGGATTGCAATCAGAACCTTCGTGAAGACTCTGGGAGAAGTACAAAGGCCGAATGGGAAGCTCTGGAACTGTAATTGGATCTGACTGAAAGCAAATCTCAGGTATTTTTTAAATGGTTTCAGAATGGGAATGTGCAAATATGCGTCCTGGAGATCCACCGATAACATCCAGTCTCCTGGACGAACAAATTGGATTATTGTTTGCAATGATTCCATTTTGAATTTCTTCAGAGATATATGGCGATTCAGTCTCTTTCGGTCTATTACAGGTCTCCACCCCCCGCTCTTTTTGGGGACCAGAAAGACTGTGGATTAAAACCCCCCCAAAAACTTCTCTGAAGGAGGTCCTGGAACGACTACTCGCTGGTCCTGCAGGGAATGAAGGAATAGAAGCAGCGCCTCTAATTTCTAGGGAGACCTTGGCATTTTGGTAGGTTTGAAAAGGTCTCCTAGAGGCTGGCCTAAGAATGTCCAGAAATGTCCGTTACAGCACTGTTGATACTACCTAGGGATCCTTGCAGTTTCTCATCTACACTTTGGTTGAAGCGTCTGAGCCTTGAGCCTACTGGGGTCTCCTGAGATGGTCTGATGTCAAAAGGACTTAGTAGAGTCCTGTGGATTAGGCAAGGCTCTTTGCTTGTGCGTCTTCAGAACGGTAGATTGTGTACTCCTCCAGTTTCTTCAGGTGTGCCTGCATTGTCTGGGCTGTCTGTAATCCCTTGCTCTGAACTGTTGAAACCTAGAAGTTGGTCCTCTGGGGAGTCTATTTCTTCTGTCTTGGGAAAGTAACCCTGACTTTCCCCCTGTGACCAGGGAAAAAGCTTTTTTTTAATTTTTAATCAAAGAGTGCTTTACCATCAAATGGTATTTTGCACCAATTTTGCTCTAATGCTGTATCAGCCACCCATGGTTTTAGCCACAGGGCCCGCTTGGCCATTACAGCATGTAACATCGATCTTGCCAAGCATTTAATCGCATCAATCACCGCTTCACCCACAAAGTCTGCTGAAAGCTTTAGTTCGTCTAGAGCCATGATTATCTCTTCCTTGGGAATATCCTGTCAAATTGCCGTCTCTATAGTCTCTGTTCTTGTCTGCAGGGCATTGGATACTGATGTTAAGGCAATCGCTGGTTTGGAAGCATTGCTCGCCATTTACTAGGCTCTTTTTAAGTTGAGGTCTATTTGCCTATACAAAGGATTTTTGAAAGAAGCTGGAAGTCATCCATCAGGAGAGTGATATTTTTTGCTAGGTGAACTACAGCTGCATCCACTTCTGGTCATCTAATATTGCTGAATATTGCTCTGACATAGGATAAAGTTTTCCCAGATGGTTGAGAGGAAATCTTTTTTCCATTTTCTTCCACTTCTCTTTAATGACATCCTTGATTTCATCCATCAGAGGAAATCTTTTTCTTTAGAAATGGGAAGTAGCTTTTTGATTTCTTAGAGGTACAGTAGCATCAGCTTCCTCCCAGCAATGGCTAACTTTACGGTCTCTATATAGGGCTGAACCAAAGTAAAGCTAAAGCCAGAGGGGTCCTGTTCCTCTGAGCAATCTCCTGAAGCCTTGGTCTCCTCCTGTCTGACAGGGATATTTGTTACTAGGATGGAAGGCTCCTCTGAGGATGGCCCAGGCAATGGGGGTTCTAAAGGAGGTTGAGCTGAAAGCTGTGGAGTACTGCTGTCGATAGTTCCGCTATAGAGTCCTTGACCATCTTTTTAAGTAGGTCAGCCAGTTGTTGGCTTTCTGACTCTCATATTCTCTGAAGCAGCTCTTGCAGACTAGTTTATCTGGTAGTGGGGTGGCTCCACATGCTCTACACATTGAGGTTCTAGAACTTGGTGAACGCAAGGAGCGATGTCTCCATGCGGCTGAACCCTCTGTGGGGGCATGATATTTTGATCTTGAAGATCTACTCTGACTAGGGCTTTCATACAAATGTACCAGCATAAGCTTTTTTTGGAACTTACCTGGGCGATTGTCCGTACCTTAAATTTTGTTGAGGGTCTTAACTGGGTGGCGAGCCTTTCATTCTAGACAGAAAACACAGCTAGAGAAAAATAGAGATTTTTAACCACTTAAAGCGGAGTTCCACCCGAAAATGGAACCTCCATTTTAAGGCAGGATGACCCCCTGACATGCTACATTTGGCATGTAATTTTTTTGTGGTGGGACGCTCTTTTTAGAGGGTTCCAGCTCTCACTTTCTCCCGGGGCATCGCAGCGCCGGAATTAAGTTCACCTCTCCCCCCTCCCTCTCGGCAATCATCTGGGACACGTCACAGGTCCCAGATGATTGCCTGGCCAGTCACAGTGTGCAGCTCGCGCATGTGCAGTGCATGCCCGGCTGTGAAGCCACAGCAGGGCGCCCACAGTGACAATACTGGTGCCGCAGAGAGGAGGGGGAGATGAGCAGGGCTTCATTCTCCCGCATCGCTGGACCCTGGGACAGGTAGTGTCCGATTATTAAAAGTCAGCAGCTGCAGTATGTGTAGCTGCTGACTTTTCATTTTTTTTTTTTGTCGGAACTCTGCTTTAAGAACTGCAAAGATTTACCCACTTCCTGACCAGACCATTTTTTGCGATACGGTACTGCATCACTTTATCTGACGATTGCGCAGTCGTGCAACGCTGTACACAAACAAATTATATTTTCTAATTTTTGTTATAAGAAAAATCCAATAAACTCAATTTTAGTCATACATTTAGGCCAAAATGTATTCAGCCACATGTTTTTGGTAAAAAAAGTCAATAAGCGTATATTTATTGGTTTGTGCAAAAGTTATAGCGTCTACATACTAGGGTACATTTTCTGGTATTTACACAGCTTTTAGTTTATGACTGCCTATCCCATTTCTTGAGGTGCTAACATGGCAGGGCAGTACAAATCCCCCCCCCCAAATGACCCCATTTGGAAAGTAGACACCCCAAGAAAATTGCTGAGAGGCACGTTGAGCCCATTGAATATTTAATTTTTTTGTCCCAAGTGATTGAATAATGACAACAAAAAAAAATTTACAAAAAGTTGTCACTAAATGATATATTGCTCACACATGTCATGGTTATATGTGGAATTGCACCCCAAAATACATTTTGCTGCTTCTCCTGAGTACGGGAATACCACATGTGTGGGACTTTTTGGGAGCCTAGCCGCGTACTGGGCCCTCAAAACCAAGCACCGCCTTCAGGATTTCTAAGGGTGTACATTTTTTATTTCACTCCTCACTACCTATCACAGTTTTGAAGGCCATAAAATGCCAAGATGGCATTTCTTAAGTGAAGAAATGGCTCAGCTTAAAAAAGTAGTATTAGAGCACAGATCAACGCTAAATAATCTCACTGAGGCTCAAGGTGGGATGTGTAAGGTATTTCTCACTGACTATTGTATATACATTTCTTATAATGAGGACATTATTAAAGGGCATCTTGCTAAGATAAGAGAACTACGGAATAAGGCCAAAGATATTGCTAAAGATGGATGGAACCCCTTTAAGGGTTTAGGAGGTTTTGGTGACTTTTTATATGGCATAGCAACATGGTTACAGAAACTAGGCATTTACATTATGATGTTCCTATATCTCACATTTGTTATTTACCGTATTTATCGGCGTATAACACGCGCTGGCGATAACACACACCCAAAGTTTAGGAGGGAATTTTAAGGAAAAAAACTTTTTAAGGAAAAAAACTTACATTTAAATGCCCATCAATGCAGCCTCATCAGTGTCCATCTGCAGCCTTGTAGTGTCATTTGCATCCTTGTCCAGTGTCATTTGCAGCCTTGTTGTGTCATTTGCAGCCTTGTGTCATTTGCAACCTTGTGACATTTGCAGCCTTGTGACATTTGCAGCCTTGTGACATTTGCATCCTTGTGTCATCTGCAGCCTTATGTCATCTGCAGCCTTGTGTCATTTGAAGCCTTGTGTCATCTGCAGCCTTGTGTCATCTGCAGCCTTGTGCCATTTGCAGCCTTGTGTCATTTTCTCATAGCCCTGTGGGCGGAGCCGAGAGCCGCCAACATTCATACATAGCTGAGTGTACTCGGCTAGGTTCGGCTAGCTCCGCTCACAGTCACGCCCAGTCCCTGTGTTATGTCCATCATAGGGCGGGACTGGGCGTGACTGTGAGCGGAGCTAGCTGAACCTAGCCAAGTACACTTGGCTATGTATGAATGTCGGCGGCGATCGCTCCTCCGCTCACAGCCAGCGGGGGATCGGCGGGGATCAGCATATAACACGCACCCGTGATTTTCCCCTGATTTTAAGGGGAAAAAAGTGCGTGTTATACGCCGATAAATACGGTACTTCCTCATCAGGCTATGCATCTGTGTGACTACCCACTGTACCAGCAAATGGTCCACCAGCCCTGATGAACCTATTATTGTGAGAAAGCTAGGAGAGAGCTGAACTGGACGCCGTCTCTCTGCGCCAATGTAACAGGAGTTACCAGCAATTGGCTGAATGTATCGCTGAGAAGAACGGTGTCAAATAAACAAAAGGAGGGAAATGACATGGACATTCGCTGTATTGTTCATTTAAGCACAAGAGACTCCATTTTGTTCTCACTGTTGAAATGTGTTCTGTAACCTTCACCTAACACACAGACACATCTTCTGCTAGAAGCTATCTATTCCCCCCTCCCCTCTCAAGGTTTTACTTTTGCAATTGTTCTATTCGCTAGGCTTTAATAACATATTTCTATTTGTTAGTTTTTAATAACATCTCACACCACCCCTTTCTTATCTATGTATAAAAAAACATGTAATAATACATTTTGACACTGAATGGACATTTTAAACACAGTGATTGAGTCCTGTGAATCTGTTCCTGCAGCTGCAGTATGAACTTTTTTTTAGAGTCCCAGTCAGAAATTAGTCCTAACAAGTATCATTGAAATTATGCATCCTATGCATTAAAGTAATGTGCAGAAAACCACATGTTTTATCACACATTAATGTAGCACTCACATAAAGAAGGAAAGAGCAGCAGGATACCACTGAAAAGGTAGGTATCACAAGGAAAAAAGGGGGCCTTTCAAAGTGACTGTCACTGTGCTTTGAACGGCCAAAGTGTCTTATTAATGTGCGTTATTTTGTGCTTTAACATAGATTACATTTAGGCAGCCCATTCTTTTTGAAATATGAAGTACCAGCATACCACAATACATGTAGAAACAAGGCGTTAACCTTTTTCCAATGCAGTCAACCAGTACACAGAGATACAAAGAGTTCACATTTTTGTATTGTTGTGTGCTAAAACGCATATGCATTGAGATACACTAGCAAGATTTGCCAAAATGAATGGTACTGCAACTTGCTGCACTGCAGATTGTGAATTACCACAATACATAGGCATAAGACAAGCCTCCGGGTTTTTAGCTTAAATGTATGTAAAGGAAAAATTATGATTAATTCTAACATTTTTGACCATATATATATATAGTTTTCATTTTACAGTTTTCATACCTTCAATGTCCATTTTCTGCAAAAGGGCACAAATAATAGTTTACAAATATTTGAGTGTTATTACAAGAATGTTGAATGTTGTGTTTGTATATGCTAATAATAATGTTAGTGTAGTTTTATTAAAATTTTAATTTTTAGGGAGCCATGGCTTTCCTACCCTCCCCCCAGCCAGCTTGGGACGCCTGTGATGGACAATCCCTATGCTCCTTTGCCCTTACCTTCTCCCCATCTTTCAGCCTTTATCCTACTGGCCTCCCATTTTTCCCCAAATTTCTCTACCCCTTCTCTAGCTCCTTACTTGGTAGGTGGGCTAGCTTATTTTCCCTAGCTTTATCTTTCCGCCTAACTTTCCTCTGGTCTCTGCTCTTTTTCTTTTTTTATTCCTCTTAGTCCAGTCTAGACATTTTTTTGCAGCACCCTTTGGATATTGGTGGGTCCAGCAGATGTCCTGTAGTTGTAGTGAATCTCAAAGGGACCCCTTAGTTGTTACGGTTTCATAAATACTTCTTTTTACTGTTGCTGTGTTAGCAATTTTTTTATTTTTTCCTATCTATGTATTGCTTATTTTTGTGTTCTTTGTGAGCTAACTTCTGTTACAATCTAATTGCAAGCTTCTGCATGGGCGGATCTTTTGCCATTTTAACCACTTGTTAAAACTGAATGAAAAAGGTTTAAACAGAAAATTGTAATTTTTATGTACAGTACATTTGTGCAACTATCATTGGGGAGGTTATCAGCATGGGGTATCATCAGTAGCACTATCATTAAATTCTACAAGCCTTTTGCGTTCAGATAATATATGGTTTGGTGGGGTCTTTTACTAACTTTCAAAGCAGAAAGCTGGTCCAGCAAGCTGAAGTGATAAATATTAGGCTGGACCTGGCAGCAAAAGGTTTAAAGGACGTATATTATGATTTGTTTCATTGCACAGCAGCTGCAAATATGCAAGTAGCTATAATTTGATCAATGAACCATGTAATGTTACTTTACTGAATAAACACATGTCTAATGTAACACAATTTGTGCCTCAATAACCTCATTCAGCCATGCATAGTAAAGGATTTTAACACCCTTATGCGATGACTCCTTAAATTGTATACTGCATGACAGCACATGCTTCATCTCAAAGGAAAAAAAACCTGTATTACAAAAACATTGTGTGTTAGCATCATTCCATTCTTTTCTTCTCATTCGTCATACTTACAAGTCTATTTCTATTTTTAACGCTAAACTCTGGGATAAGTAAATATTTTCTTAATATAAGAAGTAGTGTATGTGTATTGTTACTAATGCTATTTATTATTGTGTATTGGTGTGCTATGTGTTTTTCCTTCAGATGTGTGCAGGAAATCAGTATAAAACCTTGCTTCTGTGTAACAATGTCCTGTAATGAAGACCAGTCACTGCTGGTCGCTCTCCCGGTGCAGAGTGAGGTCTGCTCCCTCCTTTAGTTTTCTGCATTCAGCTTGTAGTGGGTGGGACTGCTTGGACCCTCCCACATCCCCGATCTCTGTATTTATTCTGCAGCCTAGTTATAAAGTTAGGCAGAAATCACCGCTCTAAGGAGGTCTAAGGAGGTCAATCAGAAACCTCTCCTCCAGACTGGAAGCCTCAGGTGCCGGCAATGCTTGTAACGATGAACGTGAGAAAAGTCCTGGACAGCCGCACTCAAAGAGAGTAGAAATCGCCTTTATTCAGTGAAAACAATAAAAGTACATGTATGCCACAGCAAGAAGAGGGAAACTGACGCATTTCACACTGTAGTCAGTGCTTAATCATAGCTAAACTACACAAAATGAATCTGATATATATATATAGTGATGTCTATTAGTCATGTGTTTAAAAGATTGGTTAATTGCGTGCAATTAACAACCCAAAATAGGGTGTGACCAAAAATAGAAACAAAGACCCAAATCCATGTAGTGCAAAGGGTGCCAGAAAGAATAAAAAAACCCCACAAAAAATAAATAAATAAATGCAATGCATGTGTATGAAAAATGTATAGAAGTATATGTAAAACATATATGAAACATATATATGAAACAAATATAAGGATGTGTAAAAGATTTTTGTATATAGAAACTGATGTATAAATTAATATGTGAAAAAGTGTACAAAATAAAATGTATATTAATAAATACATATACTGAAATATATACTGAAATATGTGAAAAGGCAAATATACATGAAGCTGTAAATGTATAAAACAATGAAAGTTATAAAAAAAATATTAGATATATCAAATGTGTATATGTATTAATTCATTTAATAAATGTTTTTATTCAATAAAAACATTGTAAAGAGCTGTCAGCCCAAAATGAAAAAGGAAATATAGAAACTGTGCCAAAAAAATAAAATAAACAGATAAATAAACAAATCAAATCAAAAGGACAAGACACATAATTAAATGTGGACATATGTGTCAAACAGAATCATATCATATTTTGGGTAAAAGTAAAAATTAAACATGAGCATCATGACAATGAGAAGGTGGGGAAGGAAAAAAATATAAATATATAAATATGTATATATATATATATATATATATATATATATATATATATATATATATATAGTGTAATCCAATTTATAATAAGCAGACAAACACAATGGCATATAAATGCGCTAATCTGGACAAAACCTCAAGTATAAACATGTCTTATAAATAGACGTATAAAATACTGATGTGTCTGTGTGCGTACAATGCGGGATGAATTAAGCCAATCTCATAAACACATCTGCAGCATATAAACCAAATGATAATTTAACAATATAAATAGATATAAATTATATCATAACGGTGTAATACAAAAAATATCAAAGAAATATCAAAGAAGTATAATATGTTGAGAATATAGTATTCAACTGAATGTAAAATGTATGGCATAGTAGTGGGGTACGGTAATAATTAAATATGCAAAGTGTAGAATATACATTTGTCGGACCCAGCAGAAGACAGGGCGGAAAAGAACCGCTTAAAATGGGAACACTCCTGTGGTTATACTTAAGTGGAAAATGTTCATGCTGTCTCCCGTTGCGTCCAGCCCCGCTCCGCATATCTGTGAAAGGCCAAACCTACTATATTTAATGAAACATAAATGATTAAAAAAAACTCCTTAAACCTCCTTAAACTAAACCAATAATTGAGCATATGGGTATCCCATAAGAAGCATGATGCGTGAAGTGTCCTAAAAGCCTTTTACACGGACAGAAATGTCTAAATCTATTTACAAGCACAAAAATCTATATGCACCCATGAACCCATGAACATCATCCCCTCATTCCCTTAGTCCGAAATATGAAAAGTGTGAAACGCACACTTATGTCACAATATAAACAGGCTAGGTAAAGAGAAAAAAAGAGAGAGAGGGGAGGTGGTACATGTGAAATTAAAGCGGAACCCTCGCTATAATAGAATCTCCAATATGGAACCGACGACGAAAAAAGGAGGGGGTGGATGTAAAGGATGTGAATCTAAAGAATGTAGATTTTAGAAATCTGGATATAAAAAATGTAGATTAAAAAAGTATAAATGTAAGAAATGAAATGGTAATGAAGATAATGCTAGTGGTGTTAACCTCGTTGTCCCAAGGTTCAGAGCGGATGAAAAATGGAATAATTGATTAATCCGTTACATTCATCTGAACTGAATGAAAACACACACGTCTATATATGTAGATCTAAACGTGTGTAGATGTGTGTATATACATGCTATAGGCTAGATTGTTACAATGATTACCAAAAAAACACATTAAGCTATATATATATATATATATATATATATATATATATATATATATATATATATATATATATGATAAGTATCTGGTGAACATATGTATATACAAGAGGGTTGTAGTCATAATATTTTGCAGAAATGGAACAAACTAGAGCATGAACAGTGAGGTTAATCATAGTAATGGGACATGTCCCACTCAAAGTTTAACCCCATAGGAAGTCTGGTATTTAGAGAGAATATCCAGAACATTTCGAGCTTACAAAGCGTTCTGAATAAATCTCCTCCTCTCTTTGGGGTCATTATCTTTTCCACCCCTTGGATTACCAAGCTGGTGACATCTTTGTGATAAATGGTGTTCCAGTGTTTAGCTACATTGGTAGATTTATTCTTCTCAATATCGTATAGATGGTCATACAACCAATCTTTAACTTCCGTGTAGTACGACCTACTGTATGTATTGGATGTGACACATCTCACATGTGATTAAGTATACTAAAAATCTAGTGTTACAATTGATGAATGTGGAGATCTCAAAGCTTCTACCATTGTTACTGGAACATACCTTGTTACCCTTTTTAATAAAGCGGCAATACTCACATCCTTTCATACCACATTGGAAATTGCCTTTAAAATGTAGCCAGTTGGACCCTGAGGGCTAACTAAGGAATAAACTGGGTGAGAGAGTGCTGCCCAACATGGGTGCTCTTCGGGAAACAGATTTAATGCCTTTTGAGAGGATATCGTTGTAGATAGGGTCATTAAGTAAAATTGGGAGATACTTGGTAAGGTATTTTTAATATAGTATTCTACTATATTCTAAACTAAAAGGTGTAGAAAAAACTGGAATGTTCTTATGTGAGTGAGAATACTTTTTATTGTTTTTATTGGGATTTTCTGTCAATAAAGTTTCTCTAGGAATACTCTACTGCACATCGAGCCCTATTTAATAGTTTGTCTGGATATCCTCTATCTATAAACCTGTGGATCATATCAATGGCCTCCTTCTCAAAGCTGGCAGATGTACTGCATATACGCTTCAATCTCAGAAATTGTCCATAGGGCACACTTTTAATGGTGTGCCCTGGAAGGGCAGAATCCGCTCTCAAAAGGGCATTACCAGCTGTGGATTTTCTGTGTAGGCTCGTGGTTACAATACCATCTGAACCAATTAGTGTCACATCTAAAAAGGTGATTGAGACCCCACCGAGTTCTCTGGTAAATCTTAGATTTAACATGTTGTCATTCAAGTACAAAAGCCATTGATTCAGATCTACCTGATCATCAGATGTGACGAACAGGAGATCTTCTATACATCGACAAAAGAAAATTGTGTCCGAACAGTGGGGGCTATCACATCCAAAGATGCGGGACCTCTCCCACTACCCCATATAGAGGTTGGCGAGTGAGGGTGAAAATTTCACTCTCAGGGTGGCTTCGGCCAATTATGGCTCAGGGGGTTTAGTACACACCCCACACTATATAAGGCCGCCTGCACGGCGGCCCTGTGTAGTGTGTTCCGGTGTTGAGAGAGAGATTGATAGACAGAGAGACAGTGTCATTTGATTTAAGTTAGATAGAGTAGGCAGGCTAGTCAGTTAGCTGCACTTACAGTGTATTGTGTATATATATATACATGCTAGGTGATATATATATATATATATATATATATATATATATATATATATATATATATATATATATACACTGTATTCAGTTTAGCTAGATCCGTTCCTGTTATTCTTTTCCTTCTTTACTGACCGGCAGGCAGGTGTTTTTACAGTATTTACAGCTACCTGAAGAAAATTGCTGGTGTTCTTCTGATCCTATTAGTCCTATTAGCTACAGTATTTACAGTTAGTGTAGTGCGTCCTCTGCACAGTGTGCACCTAAAGCTACCTGAAGAAAATTAGTGTTCTTCTGATCCTATTAGTACAGTACCGCAGGCAGCTGCAGTATTAAAAAGTTAGTGTAGTGCGTCCTCTGCACAGTGTGCACCTAAAGCTACCTGAAGAAAATTAGTGGTGTGTTTCTGATCCTATTAGTACAGTACCGCAGGCAGCTGCAGTATTTACAAGTTAGTGTGCTGTGTCCTCTGCACAATGTGCACCTAAAGCTACCTGAATAAAATTGGTGGTGTTCTTCTGATCCTATTAGTACCACAGGCAGGCAGCTACAGTATTTACAGTTAGTGTAGTGCGTCCTTTGCACAGTGTGCACCTAAAGCTACCTGGAGACAATTGCTGTTGTTCTGCTCCTATTAATACCACAGGCAAGCAGCTACAGTATTTACAGTTAGTGTAGTGTGTCCTCTGCACAGTGTGAACCTAAATCTACCTGAATGAAATTGGTGGTGTTCTTCTGATCCTATTAATACCACAGGCAGGCAGCTACAGTATTTACAGTTAGTGTACTGCATCATCTGCACAGTGTGCACCTAAAGCTACCTGAAGACAATTGCTGTTGTTCTGCTCCTATTAATACCACAAGCAGGCAGTTACAGTATTTACAGTTAGTGTACTGCGTCCTCTGCACAGTGTGCACCTAAAGCTACCTGAAGACAATTGCTGGTGTTCTCATACTAATAATACTACAGGCAGGCAGTTGATTCTGCTAGCTGCAGTATCAGTATATATACATCCCAGCTTTGTGCAGCTACATCTCACTGCAGGCCAGTAGTATGTCTGGAAGGACAACAAGGAGATGCAGACAGTCACAAGGCAATAAAAGAGGGCAAGCAGGCTCTGTGTCTAGAGGCAACAGTGCTGGTCGTGGAGACAATGCATCCTCATCAGCACTTGGCCGTGGGACACGCTTGTCCTTTTTTTCGGCAGCTGGCCATGTTGAGCTGCAACATGCGGAAGACTTGGTAGAGTGGATGACCAAGCCGTCCTCATCCTCCTCATCCTCTCTCACCCAGGCTCAGGGTACTTTGTCTGGCAAAGCAGCTGCCAACGCGGCCTCTTCCCTCGGCTCAATGGCATTAGTGACTCCTTCCCTGGCCCCACCATGTCCTCCTGAAGAGTCCCCCAAACTGTTTGACCACAGTGTTGGGTACATGCTCCAGGAGGATGCCCAGCATTTTGAAGGCTCCGATGATGGTACCCAGCTAGAGGAAGGCAGTAACGTGAGTCCAGAGAGAGGGGGTGCCCAAGAAGGACAGCAATTTGGCAGTCATGTTCCCCCAGCTGCAGCATACTGCCAGCTTTGCTCCAGTGATGAGGAGGGAGGGGATGATGAGGTCACTGACTCCACGTGGGTGCCTGATAGGAGAGGAGGAGGAGGAAGCACATCACCAACGAGGCAGGATGCCCTCCAGGGGTCAGCTTAAGGGCAGCACACCGACTGCATCACACCGCAGAGCTCCGCATTTGCAAAAGTTCTTTGTTTTTTTGAGACGAGTGCATCAGATCCCACCGCTGCTATTTGCAACATATGTCTCAAGCGTTTCTCTCATGGCTAAAACATCTCCCACTTGGGCACCACATGCTTGACCAGACCTATGTTGACCTGCCATGCAGTTCGTTGGCAAGCTTACCTAAAAGACCCACACCAAAGAACAAAGAGGACCTCTCTTTGCTCCTCATCAGCTGGGATCTCCAACCCCACTATACCTTCAGTCCTCTTTGAGACCTGCACTGAGAGAAATGAAGGTGTAGAATTAGGTGTGTCACTTGGGGGCAATCTGCTATCGGTACACCAACGTCAGATTGTACCAGGCAAATTTCCCTGCCCCAGCTGCTGCACCGCCAAAAGAAGTTCACTCCCAGCCATCCACATGCCCAGCGGTTGAAAGCTAGCTTGGCTAAATTGCTAGCACTTCAATTGCTGCCTTTTCAGTTGGTAGACTCTGCCCCCTTCCGTGAGTTTGTGGAATGTGCGGTTCCTCAGTGGCAGGTACACAAACACCACTTTTTCTCACGGAAGGTGATTCTGGCTCTCTACCGGCATGTGGAAGGCAATGTCCATGCCTCGCTGGACAGGGCGGTCAGTGGTAAGGTGCATATTACTGCTGACTCATGGTCCAGCAAGCATGGACAGGGACGTTACCTATCCTTCACCGTGCACTGGGTGACTCTTCTGGCAGATGGGAAGGATGCAGGACGGTGCAGTAGCGTTGGAGGTTGTTCTGCCACCACGCCTCCAAAATACTACTAGTGGTGATTCTGCCACATCTCTCTCCTCCACCCCCTCCTCTTCTTCTTCTTCCATGGCCTCTTCCTGCGCTGATTTGACTTCGGAACCAGCGGTGCTCCATAGGCATTCAAGGGGCTATGCAAGCACTCAGGCCAAAAGATGCCATGCAGTGCTTGAGCTGGTGTGCTTGGGGGACAGGAGCCACACTGGGGCAGAGATTCTGTCAGCTCTGCAGGGGCAGGTTCAGAGGTGGTTGACGCCACGCCAGCTTAAGGCAGGTATGGTGGTTTGCGACAATGGCACCAACCTCCTTTCTGCCCTCCGACAGGGACAACTGACCCATGTGCCCTGTTTGGCTCATGTCCTTAACTTGGTGGTGCAGTGGTTCTTGGGCAGGTACCCGGGCTTACAGGATGTTCTGAGGCAGGCCAGGAAAGTCTGTGTGCATTTCTGCAGCTCATATAATGTCAGTGCTCGGCTGGCTGACCTCCAAAAGGAATTTAACCTGCCCAAGAACCGCCTAATCTGTGACATGCCCACCAGGTGTAACTCAATGTTGGCCATGCTGCAGCGGCTGCACACGCAGCAGAGGGCCATCAATGAGTACCTGTGCGACTATGGCACCAGGACAGAGTCAGGGGAGCTTGTTTTTTTTTCCCCATGCCAGTGGGCCATGATCAGGGATGCATGCACTGTCCTGTCACCATTTTTGGAGGCCATGAGGATGGTGAGCAGTGACAGTGCATGCATCAGTGACACTGTCCCCCTTGTCCACCTGTTGGAGCACGCGCTGCATGGAATAATGGACAGGGCACTTGAGGCAGAACAGGGGCAGGAAGAGGAGGACTTCCTTAGCTCTCAAGGCCCCCTTTATCCAGACAGTGTTCCTCCGTGCCCATCGATCACACAGGAAGAGGACGAGGAGGATTAGGAGGAGGAAGAGGAGGATTGTGTCAGCATGGAGGTGGAGCCTGGCACTCAGCATCAGCAGCAGTCTTTAAGGGATCAGTCCCAAGAAACACATGAACTTGTACGTGGCTGGGAGGAGGTGGCTGCGGACCATGTCATCCTTAGTGACCCAGAGGACTCCAGACCGAATGCCTCAGCAAACCTACGCTGCATGGCCTCCCTGATCCTGCAAAGCCTGAGGAAGGATCCTCGTATTCATGGTATCAAGGAGAGGGATCAATACTGGCTGGCAACCCTCCTTGATCAACGTTACAAGGGTAAGGTTGCGGACCTTATCTTTCCATCGCAGAGGGAGCAGAGGATGAAACATCTTCGGGAGGCCTTGCAGAAAGGTCTGTGCAACGCGTTCCCAGAAACTGGGAGGTTACAAACTCCTGTTCCTGGACAACGTGTTGCTGAGGCTTCAATCAGTCAAAGAAGGAGCGGTGGAGAAGGTGGCCGCCTGACCGATGCGTTCAGACAATTTTTTAGTCCGCAGCCCCAAGGTATGATCGGTTCCAGCAACCATCGCCAGCATCTGTTTTACATGGTGCAGGAATACTTAGGGGCAAGATCTGACTTGGATACCTTTCCCACCAAAAATCCTCTGGGTTATTGGGTCTTGAGGATGGATCACTGGCCAGAGCTTGCACAGTTTGCAATTGAGCTACTGGGCTGTCCTGCATCCAGCGTTCTTTCGGAACGCACATTCAGTGCTGCTGGAAGTTTTGTAACCGATCACAGGGTGCGCCTGTCCATCGACTCGGTCGATCGACTGACCTTCATAAAAATGAATCAGTCTTGGATCACCACCAGCTACCAAGCACCTGATGCTGATGTAACCGAATAATTTTTTTTGAAATGTCAGATCCCTTCAAGACTGCCTATGCTGATGTTGAGTGACTATCCTGTTATGCTGAGTGACTATCCTCTTCCTCCTCAATGATCATGCTGATAGCTTGTAAGAATATTTTTGGTTCTGGGCGCCGTCACCAGTGGCTAATGCCCAATTTTTCAGCCCCTGTTTAACAGGGGCGTGTGATTACAATTTTTGATGCAATATTTTGAAGGAGGGTTCGTTGCTGCACTCAACTAGAGTATCTGTGAGGGGTTGCAGTGTTGTGGCACCAGCACCAGTGCCTAAGGCCCAATTTTTCAGCCCCTGTTTAACAGGGGCGTGTAATTACAATTTTTGATGCAATATTTTGCAGGAGGGCTCATTCCTGCGCTCCATCTAGAGTATCTGTGAGGGGTTGCAGTGTTGTGGCACCAGTGCCTAAGGCCCAATTTTTCTGCCCCTGTTCAACAGGGACATGTAATTACAATTCTTGATCTAATATTTCACAGCAGGGCCCATTTCTGCACCCACCAAGAGTAACTGTGAGGACTTACAGTGTTGTGGCAACACCACCACCACCACCAAAGGCCCAATTTTTCTGCCCCTGTTCAACAGGGGCATGTAATTACAATTCTTGATCTAATATTTCACAGCAGAGCCCGTTCCTGTGCCCACCAAGAGTAACTGTGTGGGCTTACAGTGTTGTGGTAACACCAACACCTAAGGCCCCAATTTCTGCAGAGTATATAGGGCAGGCCCCTACTTTCAAACATCCAACTTACAAACGACTCCTACTTGAAAAACAGAAGGAGACAACAGGAAGTGAGATGAAATCTACTACTAGGAAGACAAATTCTCTCCTGTAAGAGTTAGTATGGGAAAAACGTGTCTCCTTTCCACTGATGCTTTATCACCGATCCTTGTTTCACTAAAAACCCTAAATTGTCAAAAAACATTTGTCATTGTGGCAGAAAATGAGGTAAAACAATAAACCTACAGTTCCTGTCTTGTTTGCACCGCCTGTATACTGCTGTTCAGAGGGCCTGGGGCCCCACGCCTTTCCTTTTTTTAATTTGGATGCGGGGTTCCCTTTAATATCCATACAAGACCCAAAGGGCCTGATAATGGACTGGGGGGGTACCCATGCCGTTTGTCTCACTGATTTATATCCATATTACCGGGACCGGACATTACATTAAAGCCGTAAGCAGTTTTAAATGACTTTTATTACTTTAAAAATGTCATTTTGTGCAGGGACTGTTCTAAGCACGGGAAACACATGCCACTTTACAGGCATACTATAGACACCCCCCAGGTACGATATTTAAAGGAATATTTCACTTTTTTTTTTCACTTTAAGCATCATTAAATTCACTGCTCCCAAAAAAATGGCAGTTTTTAAAACTTTTTTTTGCATTGATACATGTCCCCTGGAGCGGGACCCGGGTCAATTTTAGGACAATACTATGCAAATTAGCCTTTCAAGTCCCATAGACTTCAATGAGGTTCTAACGTTCATGCAAATTTTCGGTCCGTTCACAGGTTCTGGTGAGAACTGAACCGGGGGGGTGTTCGGGGGTATTTGGCTCATCCCTAGTCCTTACCCCTCGCCACCGGATAGAAATCCGATCTAGATTTAAATTATATTTTACCGGAGGCATCGATGGGGTCACTAGGACACAGACTGGACTCAGAAGCCAGATCTATGAGATCCTGTAAAGCACAAAATTCCACAAAAGAACAAGGAGGGGAAGATGACTCACCCGTGTCTGCGATGGCTGGGGGAGGAGTCTCTTCTCTGTCAGATGGACAATTGAAATAATGTTTCTTAAGTGTAATGCCCCGTACACACGGTTGGACTTTGTTCGGACATTCCGACAACAAAATCCTAGGATTTTTTCCGACGGATGTTGGCTCAAACTTGTCTTGCATACACACGGTCACACAAAGTTGTCGGAAAATCCGATCGTTCTGAACGCGGTGACGTAAAACACGTACGTCGGGACTATAAACGGGGCAGTGGCCAATAGCTTTCAACTCTTTATTTATTCTAAGCATGCGTGGCACTTTGTCCGTCGGATTTGTGTACACACGATCGGAATTTCCGACAATGGATTTTGTTGTCGGAAAATTTTATATCCTGCTCTCAAACTTTGTGTGTTGGAAAATCCGATGGAAAATGTGTGATGGAGCCTACACACGGTCGGAATTTCCGACAACAAGGTCCTATCACACATTTTCCATCGAAAATCCGACCGTGTGTACGGGGCATAAGACTACGACAAAATTTGTTAACGTCCAATAGTGTTCCAAATGATTCGAAGTTAAGACCCCTTGAAAGTAGATAGATTTCATCTTCATTTAAAGTCCTGCTGGAAATGTTTATAACATTGGAGGTTAACGTTTTGTTCTTCCTCGTAGAGGGTAATGTGTATTCTTTACCACTTTTGTGTCTCCGTCCTCCTCTCCTTGTCTTCCTGTGGCTGACTTCTTCTTTACCTTTTTGCTGTACCTGTGAGGGTGTCCTGGCTTCTGGCTTTCACTGGACCGAATTGGTCCTGTGGGTGTTGTTGGTCGTTCAGGTGATGAATCTGAAACTGTAGTTGCTAATGTGTCATTAGCCACATCGCTTTCTTGGTCAGAAAAGCTTACATGTTTTCTCCAATGTCTGTTGGATCGGGCAGGAAAAAATTGAGGCTTCTTTCAAGTGTACACCTTATCTGTCAGAGAGCTCACCTTGCTGGTCATGGGACTGGCCACCAGAGGGAGTGCCTGTGAGCAAGCCGGCCTATTTAAGTTTGTCAGGCACTCTGTTCAGTGCTGCCTGATCATCAGCTTCCTATGCCGTAGTTCCTGTTTCCTGTCTTGTCTTCCTGTTTACCTGATCTCCTGACGACCCGGATTGCCCTTGGATTCCCCTGTTTGCTGCCTGTACCTGACCTTGGCCTGTTTGACTCCGCTTCTGCCTGCTCCTATTGTTCCTTGCTGCCAGTCTGTTGCCGAACCCAGCCTGTCTCCTGACCATCCTGCTCAGTCTCATCGCCTGTGTTCCAGCCTGCACCTGCTGTTCATAGACTGCTATTCCACCAGCATCTGGACTCTAGTTCACAGGCTCTCATACCACTCCGTACTCCTGTGCTTCCTGTTACCTTACCAGGGGCCGTGAGTCGGACGCGTAAAGGGAGCCTACTCTCTGCCCAAGCGGACTCACCGGTCTGGTATGTAGGAGTCTGATAGTATCAGGCAGCCATGACCGAGTCCGGGCAGGGGGCCTCCCCTATGGATGAACTTTGCAGACACTTGGCAGGATTAACCCAAGCAGTCAAAAGTTTACAGGATGGCTATACCCGACTAGAGGAACGTGTTCAGGCCCTGTCTGCACCTACCAATCCTCAGGGGACTTCGTCTGCAACCGGGGCACCCTCCGTAGTCATGCTCCCTCCAGAGCCCAAAGTACCTATACCGGAGAGATTTTTTGGAGACCGTAGTAAATACCGTGCATTTCGGAATGCATGTAGTCTCTATTTTGCTCTGCAGCCTCGGACCTTCTCCCTAGAAGCCACCAAGGTGGGCTTTGTTATTTCCCTGTTGTCCGGTGAGCCTCAAACCTGGGCCCATCACCTTCTGGAACAAAAGTCAGATGCCCTGGAAAGTCTGGACGCCTTCTTCTTGGCGATGTCTCAACTTTATGAGGATCCTCAACTAACCGCTTCTGCTGAAGCTTCCCTGCACTCCCTTCGGCAAGGCCGCAGGGCAGCGGAGGACTATGCTGTTGAATTTAGGCGCTGGAGTTCCGATACGGCATGGAATGACGCGGCTCTGCGTCATCAGTTTAGAATGGGTTTGTCCGATCCACTCAAGGACGAGTTAGCACGGGTTGGGATACCTCAGACCCTGGAAGAATTAATTAACCTCTCAATCCAAATTGACCGTCGTCTGAGAGAACGACGCACAGAAAGATCTACCAGTGCCTATCGACCCACTTGGATGCTTCCACAGGTTCCCAGTCCTCCTAGTAGGCCTTTGGCTCCTCCAACCTCTCCAGTTTTCGACACGTCAGAGCCTATGCAGCTTGGTCTGCTCCGTCCTTCCTTGACTCCTGAAGAGAAGTTACGAAGACGTAACCTTAACCTATGCCTCTACTGTGGGGAACCTGGGCACTACGCCAGCGTCTGCCCCAACAAGACGCGTAAGTGTCGTTCTTATGCTCGTATATGTGCTACTATCATGCCAAAACCTAGTACTCACCTTACCATCTCTGTCACTTTGCAGCTTCCCGGAAAGGCTATCCAAGTTCCAGTCATCGTTGATTCCGGAGCATGCAGCTGCTTCATGGACCAGGCCTTTGCAGCTCAGCATGATATCCCACTCCGACTCAAGACCCAGAGCCTGGCTGTCCACCTTGCAGACGGTTCCGCCCTCCGTTCAGGTCCTGTCATTCAAGAGACTATCCCTATAATAGCTACTATGAACTCTCAACACCAGGAATTCCTCCATCTAGATGTCATTTCCTCTCCCCTGTTCCCTGTCATCCTGGGCATGCCGTGGTTGCTGGGCCATAACCCCCATATCAACTGGGTTTCTGGGAAAGTGGAGTTTCTCTCTGATTATTGCCAACAACATTGCCTGCCAAGAATGGCCCATGAGATACCTCAACTCCTCGGCCTACACCCTGAAACCAACTCACACCAAGCCATCCCAGAACCCTACCGAGATTTCTCTGATGTATTCAGCAAGAAAGGTGCTGAGACTCTACCGCCACACAGGCCCTATGATTTCCCTATAGAGCTGCTACCTGGAACCGAAGTATCCTTCGGTAGGATCTTTCCATTGACTGAGCAGGAATTGGATACACTAAAACAATACCTTGATGAGAATTTAAAGAAAAAGTTCATCCGCCCGTCCACATCTCCGGCCGGCGCAGGCATATTCTTTGTGGAAAAAAAAGATCATTCCCTTCGGCCATGTATCGACTACCGGGAATTAAATCGGATAACGATCAAGAATTGCTACCCCTTACCCCTGGTGCCTGAATTATTCCAGAGGCTAGGAACGGCAACTGTCTTCACAAAACTGGATCTTCGCGGAGCCTATAATTTAATCCGTATCCGGGAGGGGGACGAGTGGAAAACCGCTTTTCGCACTCGTTTTGGGCATTTCGAGTATTGCGTTATGCCCTTCGGTCTATGCAATGCCCCAGCCACATTCCAACATTTTGTGAACGACATCTTCCGGGAATTTTTGGATCTCTACATCATCGTCTACCTCGATGACATTCTCATTTTCTCATCATCACTGACTGATCATCGCAGGCACGTCCGGAATGTCCTCGCCCGGCTCAGGTAACACGGACTCGATAAATGTGAATTTGAACTCCAGTGCATCCAATTCCTGGGGCTCATCATTTCAGTGGAAGGTATTAAAATGGATCCTAAAAAGGTGTCCGCCATCCTGGACTGGCCCGCACCTACGGACAAGAAGGGGGTCCAACGCTTCGTTGGATTTTCCAATTTCTATAGGAAATTCATCAGAGACTTTTCCAAGATCATCGCCCCCATTACTGAATTAACAAGACAGGGAACCCGATTCTGCTGGACCCCCAGGGCTCAATTGGCCTTTGAAAAATTAAAAGGATTATTCACGTCGGCCTCCATCCTCAAACACCCTAACTCTGCCTTGCCATTCGTGTTGGAGGTTGACGCCTCAGAGGTCGCAGTAGGAGCTGTACTCTCCCAACGTCAGGGCCCCAAGGCCCTTCTGTTTCCAATAGCTTTTTTTTCTCGCAAATTATCGGTGTCTGAAAGAAACTACGATGTAGGAGACCGGGAGCTTCTGGCCATCAAGACGGCTCTGGAGGAGTGGCGCTATCTTTTGGAGGGTGCTGTACATCCTATTCTAATCTACACGGACCACAAGAACTTGGAGTACTTGAGATCTGCCAAGAGACTAAAACCGCGACAAGCCAGATGGGTGCTCTTCTTCTCTCGCTTTCAATTTCATATAACCTACAGACCCGGCTCCAAAAACATCAAACCAGATGCTCTCTCACGAATGTTCCATGACTCCAAAGAAGCCGTCCCTCCGGACACTATCCTGCCTGCAGGAAATTTTTTATTACTTCAGGGGGATTTAATCTCCAGAATAAGGCAAGCTTCCACAACTATACCCCAACCCACTGAGATCAGCCTAAGAGATGGTTTACTCTGGCATAAGGAGAAGATCATGGTTCCTGAGAGCCTTAGGGTACCAGTACTAGAGCTTTGCCATGACCACAAGTTGGCTGGGCACTTCGGGGCTCAGAAGACAACCGAACTGGTGCAGCGCACCTTTTGGTGGCCACAGTTGGCCGAGGACTGTAGGAATTACGTCAGTTCCTGCCACACATGTGCCCGAAGCAAGAATATTTGGACGAAGGCCTGGGGCTTACTGAAACCCTTGCCCATCCCTGACAGACCTTGGAAAATGATCGCGATGGATTTCATTGTGGAACTGCCCCCATTCAAAGGCTTCTCCACCATCTTTGTCATAATTGATAGATTGTCAAAAATGGCTCACTTCTTGCCTATGAAAGGCACACCCTCAGCCGTGGAAACGGCGAAGATCTTCATTAAAGAAATTGTGAGATTACATGGGGTTCCCTCTAATATCGTCTCGGACCGGGGTGTCCAATTCACCTCCAGGTTCTGGAAGGCATTGTGTGGTTCCCTCGAAATTGAGTTAGCGTTCTCTTCAGCCTATCACCATCAGACAAACGGCCAGACGGAGAGAACCAACCAAACCTTGGAGCAGTACCTCCGTTGTTTCTCGGCCTTTTCCCAGGATGACTGGGTTTCTCTGCTACCAGTTGCGGAGTTTTCATACAATAACTCCCTGCACTCAGCCATCAACCAGATGCCATTTTTTTGCCAATTATGGATTTCATCCCTCCTTTCTACCCAGCTCAGTACCTGAATGCTCCCTCCCGGCAGTGACCGAGACATTGGAATTCTTCTCTACCAACAACAAACTTCTGCAGGAAACAATGGCCCAATCCCAGGCTTCTTATAAAAAACGTTCGACAAGAAGAGGCGCGGGGAGCTTATCCTGGAACCTGGCAATCAAGTATGGCTGTCCACAACTAACTTAAAAATGGCTTGCCCTTCTAGGAAACTAGGGCCTAAATTCATGTGACCCTTCTCGGTGAGAAGAAAAATAAACAACGTAGCGTACGAGCTCAGTCTGCCGGACTCCTTCAAAATACACCCGGTTTTCCATGTCTCCTTACTGAAACCGGTCGCTCCTGATCCTTTCCCCAACCATAGTACCAGTCCTCCTGAGCCTGTTATGATCAATAACGAGGAGGAGTTTGAAATCGAGGCTATCCTGGACTGTAGGAAAAGGCGCAATCAAATACAGTATCTTATTAAATGGAAGGGGTATGGTCCGGAGGACAATTCCTGGGAACCAGAAAACAATTTACATGCCCGGAACTTTTACAGACTTTCAGAAATGTTCATGCCTCCAAGTTGGCCCGGCTGGGCATCCGGAGGCTGCCCTTAGGGAGGGGGCACTGTCAGAGAGCTCACCTTGCTGGTCATGGGATTGGCCACCAGAGGGAGTGCCTGTGAGCAAGCCGGCCTATTTAAGTTTGTCAGGCACTCTGTTCAGTGCTGCCTGATCATCAGCTTCCTGTGCCGTAGTTCCTGTTTCCTGTCTTGTCTTCCTGTTTACCTGATCTCCTGACGACCCGGATTGCCCTTGGATTCCCCTGTTTGCTGCCTGTACCTGACCTTGGCCTGTTTGACTCCGCTTCTGCCTGCTCCTATTGTACCTTGCTGCCAGTCTGTTGCCGAACCCAGCCTGTCTCCTGACCATCCTGCTCAGTCTCATCGCCTGTGTTCCAGCCTGCACCTGCTGTTCATAGACTGCTATTCCACCAGCATCTGGACTCTAGCTCACAGGCTCTCATACCACTCCGCACTCCTGTGCTTCCTGTTACCTTACCAGGGGCCGCGAGTCAGACGCATAAGGGAGCCTACTCTCTGCCCAAGCGGACTCACCGGTCTGGTAAGTAGGAGTCTGATATTATCATTCTCATAATCTATCTGATCACGTGTCATTTTGCCTCTTTTTGTATCGATGACCGACTTTTCCATTTTGTCCAGTCTTTTATTCAATTGTCCATCTAGCTCCGCAAAACCGGCATGGGACTGTAAACCAGTAAGATCTTTTTGTATAGCTGTCATTTCGGTTTTTAAAATTCCCAATTCCTTCTTCTTGGAGGTAATAAGATTTCCATAAGTTTAAATGAACAACTATTCAAAGTTTCAGTCCATTCTTTTTTCAAATCCTCATTAAATAGTTCTGAGGTGGGGAATTTTTTAACCCTCAAACTTTGCAGAATCTGTGCCAAAGATATATATTCCATTAGGAAGTTGATGTCCCAGTATGACCTGATTTCTTTGGTCATAAGATGCTCTAGTTTTCGGAAAACAATAGAATCAGGACAACCTCATTGTCGTCGCTGTGTTGGAGTGTGTGTGATTGCAAATTCAATCTCAACGGATTGTTGGAAGGTGCAGTGAGGGTTCTGCAAAATCCTGCTTCTGCTGTGGGCAATGTAGTTATAGTGTTCTCCATGTTTGGCTTGCTTCCAGGGAGCTTAAATATTTCACCATGTTTGGTGCAAAAAATTATAAGAGTCCAAATAACATCCGAGCTGGTAATGAATGTGCAAAATCCAGAAGTAAGGGAGGGAGAAATAACTGCTCTAATGAGGTCAATCAGAAACCTCTCCTCCAGACTGGAAGCCTCAGGTGACAGCAATGCTTGTAACATTGAACATGAGAAAAGTCCTGGACATGTGGCACTTTTTGGGAGGGAGCATATACCTGTCTTTGACAGGTATCCTGTCCCCACTTCCGGGAGTCCCATCGCGGCAAATTACTCCAGCAGCTCGGCTCCCTCCTTCTTCCCCCACCGCCGGCCAGTAGGAGGGAGGAGCGGAGCCTCGCAAATGAGCAGTAGGGATCCCGCCATGGAGCCGTAAGGTTCCCTCACCCGCAATGGCGGCGGCAGCACCTGACAGCTGATGGAAACATCAGCTGCGGTGCCAACAACATGTAAGTGTCCTATTATTAAAAGTCAGCAGCTGCAGTAAGTGTAGCTGCTGGCTTTTTATTTTTTCAGGGATGGGTGGACCTCTGCTTTAACAACAAGAAGCTAGTTCATTCCAGTTTGCCTGGCATTGTGCAATATACAGTCAACAATTAACTGGTCCTCCAGACCACTTAACCAGTTCACTTACTGCATTGGATTTGGTGGCAAAGCGATTCATCCATTTCCCCAGATTGGCAAAACTAGCTAGATTTACTACTTACCTTGGCTCGTTCCCGCCTGGGGGGAAAAAAAATCACAAATACTGTAGCTGCTGACTTTTAATATAAGGACACTTACCTGTCCAGGGAGCCCACGATGTTGGCACCCTAGCTGATTATTGGATCGTCTCTCTGGTGCTGCACTGTGCTTTCTAACTGACCAGGTGGTGGAGGAAGGAGGAGGGACTTCCGAGGGACAGTGCCGCGGCGCAGTCTCCCAGAAGTGGGGACGGGAACTTGTCAAAAACAGGTACCTGTTCCCCCTCCCCTGAATCGTGCCAAATGTGGCACCGGAGGGGGGGAGGAAGCAGATCAGCGGAGCTTCCACTTTTGGGTAGAACTCCGCTTTAAGCAACACTCATCTTTGTTGATTGTCAATCAATAAGATCCTTAATTTACAGCCCTATTTAAAAAGTTCCAGTGGGATTAACGCTCTACCTGAAACGAATGTAAGGAGCACTCCATTTTTTTCACCAAAATGGGATAGCACAACCATACTAAAAATGATAAAGATACAGTATCTCACAAGTGAGTACACCCCTTACATTTTTGTAATTATTTTATTATATCTTTTCATATGACAACACTGAAGAAATGACACTTTGCTACAATATAAAGTAGTGAGTGTACAGCTTCTATAACAGTATCAATTTGCTGTCCCCTCAAAATAACTCAACACAAAGCCATTAATGTCTAAATCACTGGCAACAAAAGTAATATTCATAACAACTATTTATAGCAACCTCCTCCGACACACAGTTCATGCTACCATCTCAGAGAGCTTGTCAAATGTTCTCAAGGCGATAGCAGACGATCAGAGCAGGACAAAGCTATGAGACACAGGGCTTTGAAGAGAGATAATAAAACACTACAGATATATGTGCCTAGCTCAAATTTCATGAATCAGGTTTACATCCACTTTAACCACTTCAGCCCCGGAAGATTTGGCTGCTAAATGGCCAGACCATTTTTTGCAATTCAGAATCCAGAAGCCAAGAATCCACTCCCAGTGCTGAACAGGAAGAGAAAATCTCTAACACCATGTGCTCTTTCTTGTGAATATATAAAGCTGAAGACAGCAGATATACATGTAAAACTTATGTAGGGAGATTTGTTTCATCTCTGTGTATCATCTGAGGCTGTTCACTACACTGGGTATATGTGAGAGTTTACATCCACTTCAAATTATAAGTTCAGTAATATGCAAAAAAAAGAAAAATGAAACAAAGTTGCAGCTACAGGCATCATCCACATATCTTGTTTTCAACCAGCGATTCCCTGCAATGTAAAAACCATCATAGCGTTTAGCCACCCTCCGGTGCTTCTTGTGGAATTGGGGAGCCAGAGAATGAATCCACTGTCTGCTGCGGTTTACCATAGAGCCCCCTTTGGAGGCTGGAAATTATGTCATGACGTCACTTCCAGCCTGGCAGATGTAAACACTGTCATTTTTTTTTTGCTGGAAAGGCTGAGATAGATTTTTTTTATCTCAGGCTTTCCAGCATAGAGGAGAGATGTGGGGACTTATAGACCCCAGATCTCTCCATAAAGAGGACCTGTCATGCCCTATTCCCATTACAAGGGATGTTTACATTCCTTGTAATCGGAATAAAAATGATCAAAAAATAAAAAAATAAAGGGAAAGTGTAAAAATAAAAATAAAAGAAATAAATATACGCATACGTAGGTTGCGCCCGCATGTGTAAACAGCATTTAAACCACACATGTGAGGTATCGCTGCGATCGATAGAGCAAGAGCAATATATCTATCATCCTTCTCTGTAACTCTAAACTGGTAAGCTGTAAAAAATGTTAAAGCGTGGCCTATGCAGATTTCTAATTACTGTAGTTTGGCGCCATTCCACGAGTATGCGCAATTTTAAAGCGTGACATGTTTGATATCTATTTACTTGGAGTAACATCAGATTTCACATTATACAAAAATTTCAGGTAAATATTGTGTTTTATTTTGTTTTTCACATTCATGAAATGTTTTTTTTCCAAAATCACTAAATATTTCAACAACTGCCATTTTATTCCTGACGTCATCTGGTGGTACCGCCCCCCCGTGACACCATCGCGGTTGCATGCTGGGTCACCAACATCACAGGGGGATGGTGCCACCAGGTGATGTCGCTGGGTTACCCCACCACTTAGCTATTAACCACTTAAGGACAGAGCCTTGTTTTGAGATTTGGTGTTTACAAGTTAAAATCATTTTTTTTTGCTATAAAATTACTTAGAACCCCCAAACATTATATATATTTTTTTCCTTACACCATAGAGAATAAAATGGCAGTTGTTGCAATACTTTCTGTCACACCGTATTTGCGCAGCGGTCTTACAAGCGTACTTTTTTTGTAAAAAATACACTTTTTTTTAATAAAAAAATAAGACAACAGTAAAGTTAGCCCAATTTTTTTTATATTGTGAAAGATAATGTTACGCCGAGTAAATTGACATGTCATGTCATGCTTCAAAATTGCGCACGCTCGTGGAATGGCGACAAGCTTTTACCCTTAAAATTCTCCATAGGCTATGTTTAATAAAAATTTAACAGGTTGCATGTTTGGAGTTAAAGAGGAGGTTTAGAATTGTTGCTCTTTCTCTAACGATCGTAGTGATACCTCACATGTGTGGTTTGAACACCGTTTTCATAAGCGGGCGCTGCTCAGGTATGCGTTTGCTTCTGCCCGTGAGCTGGGCGGGGCTCGTTAAAGTTTATTTATTTTTATTCCTATTTATTTTAACGTTATTTTTTTATTTTTACACTGTTCTTAAAAAAAAAAAAAATGTGTCACTTTTATTCCTATTACAAGGAATGTAAACATCCCTTGTAATAGAAAAAAAGCATGACAGGACCTCTTAAATATGAGATCTTGGGACAAAAAGACCTCAGATCTCATATTTACACTAAAATACAATAAAAAAAAAAATGTCGTTTGAAAAAATAATTAAAAAAAATATTTATAAGTCACAAAAGGGATAAAGGGATTTTTACGGTGCAAGCAAACAAAACATGGAAAATTTAAAAGATACAAAATTTTAATTCAAACATTTAAAAAACATACAATTTGTACAAAATTCATGAAATTTCAATATTGATAAAATCACGGTGGTCAAGTGGGATATGAGTGTACATATAGTTTGCGAGTTGATATAGTTGCATACTAGCCCGACATGTTTCGCAGTGTCGCTTTTTCAAGGGATATGCAAACTGAAGGTGATATCATCCAACACTCTTATTGATTCTAAAAAATAGAAAATTACAAGATAGTATACTGGTGCAGTGTCTTCTCTGAGACAGTACTAATAGGGTGCTTACCTCCGTAATGACCCAAAGGAACTGAGAAAAGTACAAATACCCACAAAATGACCCCATTTTGGAAAGCAGACACCCCAACGTATAATCTATGAGGCATAATGAGTCTTTTGAACTGTTCATTTTTTTCCAGAAGTTTTTGGAAAATGTGGATAAAAAATGAAAACGCATTTTTTTTCCACAAAGTTGTCCATTTTTAAGATATTTCCAACACATAGCATGTACATAGCAAAAATTACACCCCAAAATACATTCTTCTACTCCTCCTGAGTATGGCAATACCACATGTGTGAGACTTTTACACAGCCTGGCCCTATACAGAGGCCTGCCAGGGAAGTAGCACCTTCAGGCGTTCTACAAGCATAAATTACACATCTCATTTCTCAACCACCTATTACAGTTTTGAAGGCCCTGGAGCCCCAGGACAATGGAAACGCCCACAAAATTACCCCATTTTGGAAAGCAGACACCCCAACGTATAATCTTTGAGGCATAATGAGTCTTTTGAACTGTTCATTTTTTTCCAGAAGTTTTTGGAAAATGTGGAAAAAAATGAAAACGCATTTTTTTCCCACAAAGTTGTCAATTTTTAAGATATTTCCAACACATAGCATGTACATAGCAAAAATGACACCCCAAAATAAATTCTGCTACTCCTCCTGAGTATGGCGATACCACTTGTGTGCAGTCCAAACAGTAGGCAGAAGCGTAGTTGGTAAAACAGGCCAGGGTCAGTTCACATGTAAGCAGTCCATACAGTTGGCAGAGGCATAGTCAAAAAACAGGCCAAGGTCAGTTCATGTAGAAGGCAGTGGCATGGTTATTTGAGGAAGCATGGGAAATGGTCAGTACAGTTAATGAAAATGGGGAAATGGTTAAGAATATGGGCTAATATTTTAGGAATGTGTGATATAGTCTGAAGCATTCACCAATGCAAAGGCCGGGTTCAAGGGGACACTGGGGACAATGGTAGCTGGTATCTCTTTTAAATCCTTTACTGCTGCATACTCAACATATTTTTTTAGGCATCTTCGGCCTGCTTCAGATGGAGGAATGTGGTCCGGGAAGTGGCGTTCATGAAGTCGGCTAACAGCATCAGAGCGAAGGTTTTCTGGGGGGGGGGGGTCTTTGATGGTAGATGAGGGACGTGACAACTTCTTAAATTAATTTTAGGAAATGGGCAGGGCTTTCGGTGGATTTGGTTTAAATTATGTAGGCATTATAAATGGCCAAATGAATTAAACAGAGTGCTACTCTCTTGTACCAGAAACTGGACCTCCTTATTGCTAAATAGGACTGAAGCATTTGGTCATTGAAATCCACCCCCCCCATGTACAGATTGTAATCTTGTACACATTTTGGCTTTACAATGGGACCTCGTCTTCTCTGAACTTCAACTGTAGTGTCGTCATGGCTTGTGGACATCATGTACACATTCCTGGTATCCTTCCACCTCAAGGCCAGCACTTCGTTGCATCTCAAAGTTGCTCTTTCTCCCCTTCGCAAATTCTTATTTACTATGGCTTGTGGGAAGCCCTTCATATTCTTTCTGGAGGTTCCACAGGCCAGGGTTTGTGCGAGGTATAGGTGTTTGAAAAGGGGCAGGCTTGTATAGAAGTTATCCAGGTATATGTGGTAAACTTTCTTCAGCAGTGAGTAGGCCAGGTCCCATACACTCAGGGGGCTGGAGCTGGGAATCTCTTCCTTCGTATATGCAGAACGCATACAGATATCTGGTGACTCTCTCGCAAAGCTTATAACATTTCACTCCGTATTTGGCCCTTTTGCTAGGAATGCATTTTATTCCTAGCCAGCCTGAAAAAGGTACCAGGGACTCATCTACACATATATCCTTGTAGGGACATAGAGTTCTGAAAATCATTGGGAAAAGAAATTAATGAGTGGGCGAATTTTATATAATTTATTGTAATTTGGATGATTGCGGGGAGGGCACTGGGTGTTGTCACTGATATGAAGAAAGCGCATTATCATCTCGTATCGGGACCTGGACATTACAGAAGAATAAATGGGCATGTGGTGAATGGGGTGGGTGGACCAATAGGCATGTCCTTCATTTTTTTTGTAAGCCCCATGTTTATGGTGAGGCCCATAAACATTTTGAACTTCTCCAGAGTCAAATCCTTCCACTCGAATGGACAGGCATATGAAGATTGGGGGTTGTTGGCAATATGCTGCTGGGCATATAAATTGGTCTGGTCCACGATGAGTTGCAGCAAAGTGTTGGGCAAAAATAAATTAAAACAATCAATTTCAGAAAAATTTTGGGTATTGGCCTGTGCACCTGGCTGTGCGGTGAAAGGGGGAATTCTTGCTGATCCTGAGTCGGAAAGCAGCCATGTTAGATTGGCAAGACCATCTGGGAGATATGTAGCGGCCCTGGCTCTTGGGGGACGTGGCACTCCAGTGCTGGTAGTTAGAGTTCCTGTGCTGGCATTTGGGCGTGATGCTGCAGAAGTGCTGGTACTGGACATTTCTTGTGGCCTTTCGCTGGCGGCAGCTCTGTACTGGGCCTTTGGTTTTGGGGTCTATCACTAGCAGCAGCACTGGTATTGGGCCTGGGAATTTGATCCTGGGGTATATTGCTGGTGGCTGCCTGGTTTCCAGAGCGACGTGCTCTTTTAGAAGGGATCCATTCTTCCTCTGATTCGTTTGCCAATCCACTACTATCGATCGGTTCAAATGCTGAATTTGATTCACAATCGGAATTGGCATTTGAATCTGATGAGAACTCCCCACTGCTCTCATCAGCCATGGAGAGGATCTGAAATGCCTCCTCACTTGTATAGAATCTTTTGGACATTTTTTCTGATGGGCTGTGCGACAGGTGACAAACTACGGTTACTGATGGGCGACAGGTGATGGTTGACAGGTGACGGTCACTGATGGGCAACAGGTGATCAGTGACAGGTGACGGTCACTGATGGGTGACAGGTGATGTGTGACGGTCACTGGTGGGTGACAGGTGACAGGTAATGGGTGACAGTCACTGATGGCAGTCTCTGAAGTTACTGGTGCACTTTATGGGACTGATAGGTGACAGATGAGGGTCACGGATGGGTCACTGATGACGGTCACTGATGGCGGTCACTGATGATGATCACTGATGGGTGACAGGTGCACCGCTGACGGCAGTCTCTGACGGTGACAGATGCACTTTGTGGGCACTGATGGGTGATGTCGATTTTTTGCCTTTTTTTATTGCAGGCAATTCTTGTTTTTACATTCAGCTTTCAGCTGGGATCTTTAAGGACACAGCGACCAGCTTCCGGGCCCACTCCTTAACAACAAGCTATACACCGTTTGTTAAAGTGGATGTAAACCCTCACACATACCCAGTGAACTGAACAGCCTCAGATGATACACAGGGATAAAACAAATATTCCTACATAAGTTTTACATGTATATTTGCTGTCTTCACCTGTATATATCCTTTAGAAAGTGCTTTTTGTGTTAGGAGATTTTCTCTTCCCGTTCAACACTGCAGTGAAGCCTAGGCATACAGCCAAGACAACTGATTGGAGGAAAGGCACACACTTCCTCTCCTTGTTGGCATAGGAAGAAAGGAATGTGCAGATCTCTGCTCTTAGATAGCAAGCTGACTGCTAATCTATTTATAGCAACCTCCCCGGACACACACTTCAGGCTCCCGTCTTGGAGAACTTGTCAAAAGTTATCTGGCTGATAACAGAGGAACTAAGCAAGAGACAGCTACAGGACTTAGTACTTTGAAAAGAGATAGGAAAACAATATGTGCCCAGTTTAAATCTCATGAATCTGGTTTACATCCACTTTAAAGAGAAAAAAACACAAAATATCAAAAAGGTATGTTCAAAAACGCAAATGCACAGCAAAACGTGCCTGAAAACCGCATCAACCACAACCGCATAGATGTGAACCTAGGGTAAAGAGATTCACCCTCTCTATTTGTTCTACTTACTGTTAGCACTGAGACCGAAGGTGAAAGAAAATCTCACATTTTGGGTTGTCACCAGAACAGAGGGGGCATTTGTTTTGTTGGCATCATGACAGCCAAGGATTCCCTCACTTTCGAGGAATTCTCCCCAATGTGACAAGGTGGCAAAAAAGCTGACAGGGTTTTAACCCTCCCTTACTTTATTCAAAATGAGAAAACATTTTTGCTGTTGGTTCTATTTTAATAACATTTTGCCATGAAACACTTTGGGAGTGTCTGCAAGTGTACATTGCATTTGGATGTTGAGTGTTTGCCTACATTTACCAAAGCATAAAAGAGCTTTGTAGCTCATTATGTCGTTTTTCCTTTAATTAAGACAGAGAACAGCTTATCTGACTGAGATCGATTTTCTATCTTATACTGCAGTGCAAGGCTCATTTGTACATATATTCTGTTCACGCTTGTTATTTTTAAATTGAGAATATATTTTTGCTCCAGATCAGGATACAATTTCTTTTTCTAATCTATCCTCTACAATCAATATGCTTAAAGGGTAAGTGTGCTTACACTTACTTATTCTGCCTATAGCTCCGGATCTACACTAGGAAAAATAACTGTCAGGAAAAATAATAGACATAATGATTGTTTTATGTATCATAAGTGCAACAGTAAAATACTAGTTTTATCCAAAATGATACTGGAGAGGGCTTGATTTACTTACAGAAATGTGCCTACAATCACATATTAAAACTGCATAAACAGGAACGTTTGATGGTCACAGAATCTATAATTTATCTGCAATGTGTGTGAATGCACATGCACAGGCCACAGCGAATATAAGTGGAATTTATTAACAAGGATGGTTTGCTATAGAATGTACTCTACAATATAGCAACTGAACACATGGCACATAATTTGTCTTTCTCTGATGTTTTTGGATCGGTTTATTGACTGTTAGCATTTTTAAATACACATAGCATAAATAATATAAAACTGCTTCAAAGGTGCACAGTAGTAGTTAAAGTGCACCTGTAGCATGGCTATGGGCACTAAAGTACATACCCATAACAGGCAGTAAAAAGAACCTAATACAAGTCACCCCTGACCTCTCCACCTGGTTGCACTGTGAAGTAATTTATTCTCAAAATTCTTTAAGCTCCCAGCAAAGACTCTGCATGGCTTTTTCATCAGGGTTTACTCACATATGCATGTATGACTCTTCTCCCCAAACATGAAAGTGGAGTGTCCAGAGTAATGTGCATGTGCAGGTAAATGCTCAGAGTTAACTGAGCACAATCACATACAGCCATTCACTTGTATTGGCACAAATGGCTCTCTGGGCACCAGAAAGTGGCAGGGATTTTGCACATTTTAGCACAAAGAAACTGTTAAGCAAATGTATGCATGAGGCCTAAAGTGGGGTTTTAGTCTTGCTATTGTTGTGGAAATTTTTATTAACCGGTTCCCGACTGGCTCCTGTAGATATACGTCAGCAGAATGGCACGGCTGGGCAAAATAACGTACCCGTACGTTACTTTGAATTTACCGCCGGCGGCGTGCGCCTGCCCTGATCTCCATGAGTCAGGTCGTGGGTCCCGCGGACTCGATCGCCGCGGGGATACCCGCGATCGCCTCACGGAGAGGATGAACGGGGAGATGCCGTTGTAAACAGCATCTCCCCGTTCTGCCTAGTGACAGTGTCACTGGATCTCTGCTCCCTGTCATCGGAGCAGAGATCAGTGACGTGCCACACACAGCGCATACCCCCTACAGTTAGAATCACTCACCTAGGACATAATTAACCCCTCCCCGCCCCCTAGTGGTTAACCCCTTCACTGCCAGTGTCATTTACACAGGAATCAATGCATTTTTTCACATTAAAGAAGTTTATTGCAGAAGTATTAAGTAGACAATACAGATCAGAGAGTACAAAAAGAATGCTTCTGATCAAACATAAGTTTCAGTAAATCGGCCGAAGTTTACATTTGTCTATGAAGTGTTGATACAAAATAATCAAAAATTAAAACACTGTAATAACGGTTGTGTCGTTTACATGAACAACATCACCTCAGAGATATGCCTTTTTAATGTCACAACCCATCTCGCCTAGGCCTTTAATGATATTATGTGAAATAATGTAATCGACCCTCTGAATAGGTCATAGAGATGAAAAGAGGAAAAAAGATAAGGTATACATATAAAAGAAGGGGAAACGTAGGCATAAACCATATGTGAAGTAGGAGAAGTGAAGTTTGTGTTCATTCAATGTCGTATTATGAAAAAGAAAAGAGGATGATCTTGAATAATCTTAATTGACCTTGACCACCCACGTCGACCAAGTGTGTATTCCAGTACAGTTCTACTGTTACGCCATATCAAAGACTAATTTAGCTTAGCGCCTAAACCTGGGCACTAAAGATGTCGGAAAATGTTTGGGAGTATTTAAACACGTTCCATGGGCGCCAAGTATCGAGAAAGTTTTCAACTTGTTCGTTTGCTTGCGCCAGAGTGTCTTCCATTTCATAAATTTCTGTGACCTTATTTAGCCATTCCTTCATTGTTGGTACTTGAGTTGATTTCCAATAAATTGGAATGAGAGACTTGGCAGCATTCAGTAAATGTTTTGTGAGCGAACGCTTGTATCTCCTCAGAGGCCAGCTTGAAATATGCAGCAGGCAACAAGCTGCATCTAAAGGTAGAGAGGTCTCAGTGATTTTTTTGATGTAGTCTCGCACACTGTCCCAGAAATGAACAATCAAAGGGCAATGCCACCATATGTGTAGCAAAGTTCCGCTATCTCCCAGACACCTCCAACATCGGTCCGATGTCTGGGGAAACATCTTATGTAATTTTGTTGGGGTTAGGTACCACTGAGTCAAGAGTTTGAAAGCTGTCTCTTGCACTTTGGTGCTGATAGAGCACTTGTGTGATAAGATGCAAGCGTTCCTCCACTGTTTCGGGGTTATGTTTACCTGTAAGGCTTCTGACCACCGCCCTCTGAGTCTGTCGTCCATAGGTGTTTTTGTGTTCTGTAGCCACGCATAAATAATTGAAGTAGCCCCACGGATTGGCTCTCCCCCAAGGCACACCTACTCGAAATCCGTCAAAGGCCTAAAAAAGTCTCCTACCTTGTGGTTAGTGCTAACATAGCTTCTAACTTGGAGGTAGGTCCAAAAGGGCAAGTCAGTCACATTGTCATTTTGTTTAAGTGTCTGGTAATCTTTCATTTTGGCTTGATGGTAGCAATCTCTTGCCAGGAGAGGTCTGTCACTGTGGGAGGATCTGAGGTGAGGGTTGCCCACCCCTGGGATAAAATCTGGGTTATCCCTCAATGGGGTTAGTGGTCCCAAAGCGGATGTAACTCCTGTGTCAACTGGTATCTCATGGATCACTTTCAGAGTGGTACCCGTTAAGGGGTGTTGCTTCAGGTTGTCAGTGTATGAAAGCCAAGGTCGCCATGGTGCAAAGGTAAGTGGTAAGGTCTGCAGGTCCATTTCTAATTTCACCCAGTCTTTGGATTCACTGTGACAGTGCCAGTCGATGACCCTTGTTACGTGGGATGCTTTGTAGTAGTCCTGTAAGTTGGGTACTCCTAACCCTCCCAGTGCCTTCGCTTTCTGAAGTGTTTCAAGTTTGATTCTCGGATTTTTGTGAGCCCAAATAAATTTCAAAAACATGGTTCTCAGTGTCCTAAACATGGTGGGCGGTAGTTTAATCGGTAAAGTGCGCATTAGGTATTAGGCTTGGGAAGGACTGTCATTTTAATGACTGCTGCCCTTCCGAACCAAGAGAAGGTTCCAGAGTGCCATTTGCGCAAGTCCATTTCTATAGATTTTAAGAGAGGGGGGAAATTTTGTTCGTAAATTGTCGATAATTGGGGTGTTAAAACACCCCCAAATATTTCAGTTTTTTGTGGTCCCATTTGAAGGGTGAGTTCTCTACCACCGATGTGAGTGAATGGTTGGGGAGGGATATATTCATGGCTTCCGATTTGGAGTAGTTTATCTTTAGGTTAGAGACATAGCTATAATGTTCAAAGGCTTTCATAAGATTAGGGAGAGTAGTGTGGGGCTTAGATAAGAAAAATAGCAAATCATTGGCATAAGCCGCTACCTTGAACTCCCGTCCCCTTACCCGAAATCCCCTGACCGAATTATTTGCATTGACCTGTCTAATAAATGGCTCTAGGGTTAAAATGAATAGGAGTGGTGAAAGGGGGCAGCCTTGTCCCATTCGCGATATGTACCCGATCCGAAAGGGTGCCGTTTATTTTCAATCTAGCCGAGTGGGGTTATGATAGAGTGCGGAGATCCAGGCCAACATCCTATCAACCAATCCAATATGTCTACAAGTAGACAACATGTAGTCCCAAGCCACGCGGTCGAAGGCCTTCTCCGCATCCGTGGACAGGAGAAGGCCCTCTGATCCGCTGGAACCCATTTGGTGGATTAGTAGGAGGGCTTTGGTGACATTGTCTTTGGCTTCACGGTCAGGCATGAAACCCACCTGTTCCGGGCCAATTATTTTTTGGAGGAAGGGTCTCAGTCTGTCAGCGAGTATCCTCGCAAAAATTTTCACGTCCAGATTCAACAAGGAAATAAGACGGTAACTGGCACAATCGGAGGGGTCCTTACCTGCTTTCGGTATTACTGTTATATAGGCTGAAAGTAAGTCTGGAGTTGTGGTCCTGGGTTCGGACAAGGAGTTCAAGGCTGCCGCTAAAGGGTCTGTCAACAAGTCTGTAAATGTTTTGTAGTAGATAGCCGTGTACCCATCTGGGCCGGGACTCTTACCTAGCTTCAAGTTCTTAATGGCCATTCTAATTTCAGTCGTGGTTATTGTGTCTTCAAGGGTGTTAGCTTCCGCGATGTCAAGAGATGGGAGACCACTCTTACTAAGATAGTCTTCAATTACTTGTGTTCTATTTCCCTCCATTCCCGGTTGTTTGTGTTGTGGCGGTAAATTGTAGAGATTTGAGTAAAATGTATGAAAATGTTTAGCAATCTCCTCTGTAGTGACATCTAGTGTCCCATTTTTTTTCTGTCTTATGCCTATAATGCTATTGTTTTGGGTGTGTACTCGTAACGCCCTCGCCAACGTCTTGCCTGGTTTGTTGCCCCCCTCGTAATAAATTTTTTTCCTGAAAAATAAAAACCGTTTGGCTTTAGCATCAAAAAGTGTCTGTAGTTGTTTCCTGGCTGCTAGTAATTCTGTGGCTGTATCCACTGCAAGAGATTGTTTATGTTGGGATTCTAACTTATGGATACAACTTATTAGAATTTTGATTTCCCTTTCTCTCTCCTTTTTCCTTCTAGCACCCATCGAAATCAGTTCCCCCCTTAGGGTACATTTGTGGGCCTCCCAAATCATCAGTGGGTCCATCCCTGGGGTGTTATTCTGGGTGAAAAAATTTGACAGGGCCTCTTTGAGTTTGGGTAGATGGATGGGGTCAGAGAGTATCGAGGAGTTAAGCCTCCAAATCTGGGTCTTTTTTGGAGATTTTGTCAGGTCTAACGTTACTGCCACTGGAGCGTGATCAGAGAAGGATTGAGTGCCTATGCAAGCCTCGGAAAGAACAGAAAGGTCTTTTTGAGTTATAAATAGATAGTCTATTCGTGTGTATTTTTTGTGGGGTGCTGAGTAAAACGTGTAGTCACGTCCATGTGGGTTGAGGAATCTCCAAGAGTCTATCAGTCCCAGCTTGTGGAGAAGGCATTTAATACCTTTCAGGGTTTTGTACCTAATGCTGGTGTTGCCATTGGAGGTGTCCGTTAGGGGATTCAGAGGGATGTTGAAGTCTCCTCCCAGTATCAGACACCCCGTAGCAAACTCCTGCAGCTTATGGACTATCTGTTTACAAAAAAGCAGATGGGCTGAGTTCGGAAAGTACACATTTGCTATTGTGATGGGCGCTCCACTGTAGTTCCCTTTTAGGAAAATGTATCTACCCTCAGGGTCTGTCAGTTGGTCCGTCAGGTCAAAAGGTGCATTCTTACTGACCAGTATTGAAATCCCTTTAGTTTTAGCAAGACTGTTTGTGGCATGAAAAATCCTTGTGAAGTTCGAGTCGGTGAGCCCGGGGACGTGACCAGTTTTAAAGTGGGTTTCCTGTAGCAGTATAAAATGTGGCTTACCTTTTTTAATTTCTCTAAGTAATGTAGATCTCTTCTCCGGGGTATTCAATCCCTGTATATTGTGGGATATTACTGTGGGGTTGCGCCCTAGAAAAGAGTAAGCCATGGTGCAGACTCAGGAGCGGTGTGAAACTCTATGGATCTGAAAAAGAAACACCGGTGGTCAGTTAAGGCGTTCTTATGGTCGAGGACGTGGGTGGTCAAAACCTCTGAGAGGAGTAACAAGAAGAAAGATAGAGAGGTGGGAAAGAGAACAGAAGAAAAAAAAAAAAAAAACAGAAAACAGGGAAGTGAAGGTGAGAGGAGGAGCGAGTAGAATAAGAATTACGTTCAACCTCTAGATAGAGCCCTATCTAGAGAACTGTAGTGCGTCTGCAAAGCTTAATGCAGTGACAGACCACTTGTGGGGGTAGGGGGAGGCGGCTGCCTGGTGTATGAGTCAAACAAAACAAACTGTTAAGTTTAAACAGAAAACTTATGAAGGATATAACTGGCAAAACCATCCTCCAACGAACACACAGCCTATAGCTAAAAAGAGATATACTTCTCTTAACTGAAATATATATGATTAATTCACCCTGTCAATTAAGGGATCCTCTCCATCCCCAAACAGGAGGACCAAGAAGCCCTGCTATCACTGTCACCCCCGCGACGCAATGACTCAGCCGACCGCCACCTCTAAAGTGTCACGGCCAAGCTGGCCCCCTCCGCCGCGAGGGCCACAGAACTGCTATAGTTCAGACTAATGCTTAAACATCCTGAAATAAATTGTAGTACATAATATGTGCATATAGCATGCCTATGTCTGCCTGGAGGTAATGGGAGTCAGTGGGGCAATGCCCTAATAAACTGAGCCTTAAAAAAGCAGGAACAAAAACAAACAAAAAAAAAAAAAGGGAAAAAAATTGGAGGTTGAACTGTGCAAAAATAACTCCCTCTGATGTCAAAACAGTTAGTCAGATCGTTGTAGAGGCTTATAGGCTGGACAGCTTTGCATTAATCCTCCGTGTGGTCACGGTCCCACAGAGATCTTGGATTCGGTGTGTTGAATTTGGAGCCTCCTGCTTTGCCTGACTTCATTTTCTTGGAAGACCTTTTTTCAGGTGTGGAAAATGGTGATCTGGATGGACTCCTGTTGTGTGGTGGTAATGCAAACTCAGCGTACCAATCTGGCAAGTCTACTAGGTCCAGGCCAAGTCCTGCACAAAAATCGGGCAGATCCAATGGGGTGCGTAGGATATGCTGGTGCCCATTTGTCGCCACAATGAGGGCAAAGGGGAAGCGCCAAGTGTACCTGAGATCTTTTTCACGAAGTTTGTCCAGTAGTGGGCGTAGGGCCCTACGGTTTTTAAGTGTAATCTGGGATAGATCTTGGAATAACATTATGTTCTCTCCATTAAAAATGATCCTCTCATTTCTCCTCACTTTGCGCATTATGTCCTCCTTTAATTGGAAGCTTTGAAGGCAGCAAATGATGTCCCGGGGTGGTGCAGTGTTGGGGCCTCTAGGCCTAAGTGCTCTGTGGGCCCTGATGAAATCAATCACAGTCTCCTCCTGCTTTTCCAATAGGCTATTAAAGACCCTCTGTAGGGCCGGGGCTATTTGATCTGCCTCCACAGTTTTGGGGATCCCCCGCACCCTAATATTATTCCTCCTGCCTCTGTTGTCGAGGTCTTCCAGGTGTCTGTTTACATCTATAAAGTGTTGGGTATGGGACACAGCAATCTTGTCCATCCTGTCCAGGGCCTTATCTCTCTGTTTCCCTGCATGTTCCGCCGATGCTAATTTTTCAGTGAGGACAGCCAGATTCGTTTTGAGATCGGTTATGGCAGCTGAAAAGGCCGATTTGATTTCGGCTGTAAAACCGGACATGTCTGCGTATGTTAGGGGTTTGTGGAGTCTTGATTTACCCCTGTTAATATCTTCATTAACGTCTGACTCACCGCTGAGGTCTTCCTCGTGGAGCTCTGCCTGCTGCGTCGGTGCCATCTTGGGTTCGGCCTTGCCGTTCTCAGCCTCCGGCTTTTGTCTCAGTAAATCCACAATATTCCTGGCTGTGGAAGTCATCAGCCCTTTGCGGGAACGAGTGTGTGGGGTGCTGTGTAGCTTCCTGGCCGGCATGGAGGGTTCTTGGAAAGGGTGTCAGGCTAACAGGCTGTGTGTCTGACGGAGCTCCTCTAGTGTGCTGCCATCCAAGCCGCGCGCCAAGCCACGCCCATCAATGCATTTTTATAGCACTGATTGCTGTATAAATGACAATGGTCCCAAAAATGTGTAAAAAATGTCCGATGTGTCCGCCATAATGTCGCAGTCCCGATAAAAATTGCTGATCGCCGCCATTACTAGTAAAAAAAATTATTAATAAAAATGCCATAAAACTATCCCCTATTTTGTAAACGCTAAAACTTTTGCGCAAACCAATCAATAAACGCTTATTGCGATTTTTTTTACCAAAAATATGTAGAAGAATACATATCGGCCTAAACTGATGAAAAAAAATGTTTTTTTATATATTTTTGGGAATATTTATTATAGCAAAAAAGTAAAAAATAATGCGATTTTTTCAAAAATGTCGCTCTTATTTTGTTTATAGAACAAAAAATAAAAATCGCAGAGGTGATCAAATACCACCAAAAGAAAGCTCTATTTGTGGGAAAAAAAGGACATCAATTTTGTTTCGGAGCCACATCGCACGGCCGCGCAATTGTCAGTTAAAGCGACACAGTGCCGAATCGCAAAAAGTGCTCTGGTCAGGAAGGGGGTAAATCCTTCCGGGGCTGAAGTGGTTAATGTATGTTGTCAGATGCCCCCAGTGCCTGTTTTGCTGTAATACGCTCATGCAAGGGTATTCGCACATACAGACGCTGGTGGAAGACCATTGGATGCGGAAACCTTCCCGTGGACACGGCAGATCTGTTTGCTCTTTTAAGGATGTTTGTTTATGCCTCACCAAGGGCCTGGCCACTCCATGGCGACCACATCTAAACTCCTAAGTAAGCAGATCTGCGTACATGGGAACCATAGCATAACCACACAAAATTATGGCCCACTGAGCCATGATAGAGTATGGCTTGCATCATTGGTAGCAGTGGTAATGTGCACACAATCGTGTTCAGAACCATTTGCTTGCTGCATGGTTTTACACACGACCATCTGCACACATCACTTGTCAGGAAAGAGTCAAGTACCAGTCTCTCCAATATCGCTGCCTTCCTTCACACATGCGCGGTAGAGCGGCACTCCGGCGCATCCCTGGGCACAATTCGGCTAAACGGCTAATGTTTGTGTGCAATTCAGCGAAACGGCTAATGCGTGTGCGTGATTCAGCGTAACGGCGAACGCGTGTATGCAATAGCACGCACAACATGAGCCTCCCACTGGCCTATAAAAGCCACTCTGTGCCATGACCAGATTGCTTGTTTGTCTTTCAGCTCCCCGTGTGTTTCCTGCTTTGTATCCTGATTCTTGATTACCTTTTGTGACCCGGATTGACCTTGACCTGCTCTGATCTCTACCTGCATCTGACCCTCGGCTTGCCTCTCGGATTTCTCCACTTGCTTACTGTGTTTGACCCTCGGCCTGTCTACGGATATTGCTTCCTGTCTCCAGTGATTGACCCTCAGCCTGCTCCTGGACTTTGCTATTGTCTTCAGTGCTCGACCCCTGGCTTGCTCACAGACTTTGCTTCCAGTCACCTGAGTTTGACCCTCGGCCTGCCTACGGACTTTTGCTATCAATCTTCAGTACTAGTCATCAGCCTGCTGACAGACCTGCTAACAGTCCTTGCACTAGACTGTGTTGCCTATCTAGAGACTCTTACTAGTCAATGGTGTTTGACCCCCGGCCTGTTGTTGGATCAGCTGTTTATCCTCCTTCCTGAGCTTCAGCATCTTCCAGTCCTGCACAGCTCTCTCCCTGCCAGTGACCTTCACGCAAGACCTGCTCAGCCTGCTGGTGACTCATGCCTCTTTGTGCCCTTCACCCCCTGTACCACCTCCAGGAGTGGAATGCGCTTAGTCACAAGAGGTTACCGCTCTCAGCATCTCGGCCTCGGTGAGTACCCTTATCTGACATCACTACTGCATTTCTAGTTGAATATATACATGTGTGTGATTGGTTCTTTTGAAAGAATGCAACTGTCTGATAGGAAGATTCAGAAGCCACCACCTTCCTTTGTTTATTCATGTTGACAGTATAAATAAAGGAGTAAAAAGCATTCAAGGCAGGATTCTGCTGAGCTCAACGTGATACCAGCATCTGTTTGTGTTACTGAGAGACATACATAGCGCGCTTTCCTGGCATTATATGCAAGAGCTGTATTTGTGCTTTTAAGCACAAAAAAATTATATGCTTATAGGGAGAAGCTTAACATTTCTCTGACATTATGGTGGGCCAGAAAGGAAGCCAACAGATCTTCCTAATTCAGCGGACCTCGAGGGGGAAGAGACATCAAGAACCAGACCAGCAAAGGCCGGCCTATGGTAAGACAACCATACTTCAAGTTTTTTTAACATTTTTGCTGTTTTGTGTTCGGGATCTTGATTCTTTGTCCGCTGAATGAGGTCATTTCTGCCAGGCAAAGAACCTTATGTTTTTTTGTCGCTTTCTGTATAATGGCGGGACTTTTATTGTAGGTTATATTTTTGTCATTGTAAGTAGGTCTATTAATTGGGGAAGCACCTATATTTAAATCCTCTACAGGTCCCATTTAATACAAACCTAAAGTGAATGCTGTGTGTGACTGAGCAGGCTGTGTAACTGTATGTTGTGTGTATGACTGAAAAGGCTGACACCGTGTGTAAAAATGGCTGCTGCATATGTAGTTGACCATGTGGCTGAATGGGGGGAGGGGCAACCAGTATTGTTGATGGTCCTGTGTATCTGTTGACTTTCCAACTTTCAGAACAAAGTTATGTGTAATATGTTTGTGATGTATATGAGAAATAGAAATGGACCAAGACACATGTCCCCATAAGTGAAAAAATATTTTTAAGTAAAGGGTTTGGTTTTAAGTTGAAAATGCCTGCCGCATATTCAAGCGACCATGCATTGTTGGGACATCACTTACAATAGGAGCTGTTTATTGAATGGGCTACACCCTATGGATGGTCTCAGGTTTCTAGGATCACTGTTTGTTTTCTCAAAGTCTTGCTCCTATAGAAGATGCCAGAGTAAGTATATGAACTTTTATTTGGGAACAGAGTGTATGTTTGAGCCGTGTTATATTGTGTGTTTTATGTAACATTGTGTGATTGGAGAGCCTGTGTTGTTTGGTCCCTATTGGTATGTAGCCTAAATTGTTTGTAAGTATTCATGTGGTGTCTCAAATGTATAGTTTTGTGGGGAGAAGTTTATGTTTCTAGTGAAGAAGTCTGTTTTTGGTGGGATCAACAACTGCATTTCATGTGTTAATGGCACCATTTTGTCGTGACCTGGCTTTCATCCGCCATTTTCCATTCTTGTAGTCACCATGTGGCCATGGCAACTACCATTTTGTGTCCGCTGTGTTTGGGTGTAATTGCTATTTTGGTTTGTAAAGGCGCAGTTTAAGGCATCGTTTCCTTTTAAGTGAATTCAATCTTTTCAGGTTTGACTGTTTTTGTACTTTTTACATACTTTTCAGTGAAACTGTTGCATTTTTTTGGATTGAATTTAGTTTTTTTTAATTAAATCTCTACTTTGCATTGAATTTACTAGCTTTAACTGAGTTTTTGTACTTTTAGCAGTGTGTGTGTTATTTTTATTTTTAATTGTTTATAGCCTGCAGTAGAAAAGAAAGGCTTTGGTTGACCTCCTTGAGCCATCTTTCTGCAGGAGTTTTTGTTGCGCTGTTGTGTGGTATTTCGGTCTCAAAACTTGTGGTTTGACTGCCCAGGAGATATGTGAGTCAAGGGGGATTCCCTTCCATTTGCAATATGGGGGTTTATTCCACCTTTTCCTGGACAAAAGTTTTTTAAATTGTTGAAGTCTCCTATATGATGTTAGCCATAGATTTTTTTAATGTCTTGATAGACATAATATGAGACTAGGCTTCCCCTCCCCCTCCCTCTTCCTGTTCATTGATATTTCAGACAGGAAGTTCTTTGCAAGTATGCAACAGGAAGTTGGTGGGAGGAGCTGGGGGTCTTTTGACTCGTGTTTGGAAGTATGTTTGATTTTTAAATTTAATTTCAGTTGTTTTATACTGGAATACAGTTTTGGGTAGAGAGCAAACAGGAGGCATCCAAGTTATTGTTGTAATATCTAGGTACAGATAGAAGCCATAAGATTGTTTTGAATAGTGGAGGATTTTCATGGTGTTTTGTAGTTGTCAGACAAACACGTTTAGAAGGCTGTATATCGTGAGACCGGTTGGGCCGTGTATAATAGTCGGAATTCCAGTGCGCGATAGTATTAGAATAGACGTGAGGAGTAGTACGCTAGCAGCCCTGCTCAGGCCGTGTACAATAATCGGGAAGTGGGGGCTGGTTAAAGTGATAAAGGTGCAAACAATAACCGCTCCAAAAGTAAAGCGCAGGGTTCTCTGGATGCAAAGTTCACCAAAAAAAACGATTTTAATCGTCATGGGCAATGGGTCGTCCATGCACCCCAGTCAGACAGCTGCACAATACATGAAATCTGTGTATGGGGGCTAAGGCCATTAGACCCCTTAAAGATTGGCATATATGGTTAGAGGGTACAGTAAGGTGTATTCCTTTGGAAGGTATTTTTGATGTCTGGAGGTATGAGACCCCAGAATAAAAATATCTTGGAAGTACAGTAGTTCAGATGTAGCTTCAGAAATCTGTAATGATGAGTGAGTTGATGGATGTGTAGTACACTTTTGTGTGCTTAAAATAGGGACGAGCTTCGTGTTTGAGTCGAACCCATATTCGACTCGAACATCGTCTGTTCGATCGTTCGCTGAATTAGAAACGATATGGGCCGTTCACGCCAAATTCGTGTGGTGATGATTGGCCAAGCATTCACTATGACCCGCATGCTTGGCCAATCACAGCGCCATCTGTAGAGAGAGCTTTAATTGGCCAAAGCCACCAATTATGGCTCAGGGGGTTTAGTACACGCCCCACACTATATAAGTCCGCCTGCATGGCGGCCCTGTGTAGTGTGTTCCGGCGTTGAGAGACAGAGACAGAGAGACAATGTCATTTGATTTAAGTTAGATAGATTAGGCAGGACAGTCAGTCAGTTAGCTGCACTTACAGTGTATTGTGTATATATATATGCATCCCAGGTGTTGTATATATATATATACATGTATATATGTATATATATATATATATGTATATATATATATCTATCTATCTATATAGATAGATATATATATATATACACTGTATTCAGTTTAGCTAGATCCGTTCCTGTTATTATCTTCCTACTGACAGGCAGGCTTATGTTGTTACAGTATTTACAGCTACCTGAAGAAAATTGCTGGTGTTCTTCTGATCCTATTAGTACCATAGTCAGGCAGCTAGACTATTTACAGTTAGTGTAGTGCGTCCTCCTCACAGGGTTCAGCTAAAGCTACAAGTTAGTTTAGTGTGACCTCTGCACAGTGTTCAGCTAAAGCTACAAATTAGTGTAGTGCGTCCTCTGAACAGTGTTCAGCTAAAGCTACAAGTTAGTGTAGTGCACAGTGTTCAGCTAAAGCTACAAGTTAGTGTAGTGCATCCTCTGAACAGTGTTCAGCTAAAGCTACAAGTTAGTGTAGTGCAACCTCTGCACAGTGTTTAGCTAAAGCTACCTAGTTAGAGTAGTGCGTCCTCTGAACAGTGTTCAGCTAAAGCTACAAGTTAGTGTAGTGCACAGTGTTCAGCTAAAGCTACAAGTTAGTGTAGTGCGTCCTCCTCACAGTGTTCAGCTAAAGCTACAAGTTAGTGTAGTGCGACCTCTGCACAGTGTTCAGCTTAAGCTACAAGTTAGTGTAGTGCATCCTCTGAACAGTGATCAGCTAAAGCTACAAGTTAGTGTAGTGTGTCCTCCTCACAGTGTTCAGGTAAAGCTACAAGTTAGTGTAGTGCGACCTCTGCACAGTGTTCAGCTAAAGCTACAAGTTATTGTAGTGCGTCCTCCTCACAGTGTTCAGCTAAAGCTACAAGTTAGTGTAGTGCGACCTCTGCACAGTGTTCAGCTAAAGCTACAAGTTAGTGTAGTGCGTCCTCTGAACAGTGATCAGCTAAAGCTACAAGTTAGTGTAGTGCACAGTGTTCAGCTAAAGCTACAAGTTAGTATAGTGCGTCCTCCTCACAGTGTTCAGCTAAAGCTACAAGTTAGTGTAGTGCGACCTCTGCACACTGTTCAGCTAAAGCTGCAAGTTATTGTAGTGCGTCCTCCTCACAGTGTTCAGCTAAAGCTACAAGTTAGTGTAGTGCATCCTGCTCACAGTGTTCAGCTAAAGCTACAAGTTAGTGTAGTGCGACCTCTGCACAGTGTTCAGCTAAAGATACAAGTTATTGTAGTGTGTCCTCCTCACAGTGTTCAGCTAAAGCTACAAGTTAGTGTAGTGCGTCCTCTGAACAGTGTTCAGCTAAAGCTACAAGTTAGTGTAGTGCACAGTGTTCAGCTAAAGTTACAAGTTAGTGTAGTGCGTCCTCCTCACAGTGTTCAGCTAAAGCTACAAGTTAGTGTAGTGCGACCTCTGCACAGTGTTCAGCTAAAGCTACAAGTTAGTGTAGTGCGTGCTCTGCACAGTGTTCAGCTAAAGCTACCTGTAGAAGGTTGGTGGTGTTTTCCTGATCCTATCACTACCGCAGGCAGCTACATTATTTTAACATTAGTGTAGTGCGTCCTCTTCGCAGTGTTCAGCTAAAGCTACCTGTAGAAGGTTGGTGGTGTTTTCCTGATCCTATCACTACCACAGGCAGCTACATTATTTACACGTTAGTGTAGTGTGATCTCTGCACAGTGTTCAGCTAAAGCTACCTGTAGAAGGTTGGTGGTGTTTTCCTGATCCTATCACTACCACAGGCAGCTACATTATTTTAACATTAGTGTAGTGCGTCCTCTTCACACTGTTCAGCTAAAGCTACCTGTAGAAGGTTGGTGGTGTTTTCCAGATCCTATCACTACCGCAGGCAGCTACATTATTTACATGTTAGTGTAGTGCGACCTCTGCACAGTGTTCTGCTAAAGCTACCTGTAGAAGGTTGGTGGTGTTTTCCTGATCCTATCACTACCACAGGCAGCTACATTATTTACACGTTAGTGTAGTGCGACCTCTGCACAGTGTTCTGCTAAAGCTACCTGTAGAAGGTTGGTGGTGTTTTCCTGATCCTATCACTACCACAGGCAGCTACATTATTTTAACGTTAGTGTAGGGCGTCCTCTTCACAGTGTTCAGCTAAAGCCAGCTGTAGAAGGTTGGTGGTGTTTTCCAGATCCTATCACTACCGCAGGCAGCTACATTATTTACACATTAGTGTAGTGCGACCTCTGCACAGTGTTCAGCTAAAGCTACCTGTAGAAGGTTGGTGGTGTTTTCCTGATCCCATCACTACCACAGGCAGCTACATTATTTTAACGTTAGTGTAGTGCGTCCTCTGCACAGTGTTCAGCTAAAGCTATCTGTAGAAGGTTGGTGGTGTTTTCCTGATCCTATCACTACCGCAGGCAGCTACATTATTTACACGTTAGTGTAGTGCGTCCTCTGCACAGTGTTCACAGTGCAGTGTACAGTACAATGTTCAGCTAAAGCTATCTGTAGAAGGTTGGTGGTGTTTTCCTGATCCTATCACTACTGTAGGCAGAAACATTATTTTAACGTTGGTGTATTGCATCCTCTGCACAGTGTTCAGCTAAAGCTACAGGTTAGTGTAGTGCGACCTCTGCACAGTGTTCATCTAAAGCTACCTGTAGAAGATTGATGGTGTTCTCATACTACAGGCAGGCAGCTGCTAGCAGTATCAGAGTATATATATATATATATATATATATATATATATATATATACCCCAGCTTAGTGCAGCTACATCTCACTGCACGCCATTAGTATGTCTGGAAGGCCAACAAGGAGAGGCAGACAGTCACAAGCCAATAAAAGAGGGCAAGCAGGTTCTGTGTCTAGAGGCAACAGTGCTGGTCATGGAGACGGTGCATCCTCATCAGCACGTGGCCATGGGACACGATTGGCCTTTTTTTCGGCAGCTGGCCATGTTGAGCCGCAACATGCGGAAGACTTGGTCGAGTGGATGACCAAGCCATCCTCATCCTCCTCATCCTCTCTGACCCATGCTCAGGGTACTTTGTCTGGCAAAGCATCTGCCAACGCGGCCTCTTCCCTCGGCTCAGTGGCATCAGTGACTCCTTCCCTAGCCCCACCATGTCCTCCTGAGGAGTCCCTCGAACTGTTTGACCACAGTGTTGGGTACATGCTCCAGGAGGATGTCCAGCGTTTAGAAGGCTCTGATGATGATACTGAGGTAGATGAAGGCAGTAACCTGAGCACGGACAGAGGGGGTGCACAAGAAGGGCAGCAATCTGGCAGTCATGTTCCCCCTGCTGCAGCATACTGCCAGGTTTGCTCCAGTGATGAGGAGGGAGGGGATGATGAGGTCACTGACTCAACGTAGGTGCCTGATAGGAGAGAGGAGGAGGCACATCACCAATGAGGCAGGATGCCCTCCAGGGGCCAGCCTAAGGGCAGCACACTAACTGCATCACACCCCAAAGCTCCGCATGTGCAGGGTGCTGCTGTCTCTGTGCGTTATTCCAAAACTTCTTTGGTGTGGGCATTTTTTGAGACGAGTGCATCAGATCGCACCACTGCTATTTGCAACATATGTCTCAAGCGCATCTCGCGTGGCCAAAACATCTCCCGCTTGGGCACCACATGCTTGACCAGACCCATGTTGACCTGCCATGCAGTTCGTTGGAAAGCATATCTAAAAGACCCACACCAAAGAACAAAGAGGACCTCTCCTTGCTCCTCATCAGCTAAGATCTCCAACCCCACTATACCTTCAGTCCTCTCTGAGACCTGCACTGAGAGGAATGAAGGAGTAGAATTAGGTGTGTCACAGCCAAGTACTTGTGGGCAATCTGCTTTCGGTACACCAACGTCAGATTGTACCAGGCAAATTTCCCTGCCCCAGCTGCTGCACTGCCAAAAGAAGTTCACTCCCAGCCATCCACATGCCCAGCGGTTGAATGCTAGCTTGGCAAAATTTCTAACACTTCAACTGCTACTGTAAGAGAACTGTCAGGATGCGCCTGGCACGCACACGTGCGCATGCGCGCATTCATGGGCATCGGCAGATTTCCTTGTGCATGAACACACATTTGGCCACAATTGGCACCTGACAGCCTATTTAAGGGTTGTTCTGATTTCTGACAGGTGCTCCTTGATCTTCAGCTGTGTCCTGAGATTCTGAAACCCTGTTTGTTTGACTTGACTTCCTGTTGCTTAAACCCTGGCCTTCCTGACCCTGTTTCTGGACTCTGATTTCTCTGATTACCGGTTCCTGATCCTGGCTTCCTGTTTGACCTTGCTCCTGTTTATACCTTGGTACCTCGCTGCCCGCCCGTTACTGAACCCAGCTTACCTGATGACCTCGCTCCTGTCTCCTGTTTGGCTCCACGCTGTTTCCGAGTACCTGTGCTGGCCGTCCATCCTCTCAGCTTTGCTGGTTCCAGCTCTTCACCAGAAACCCTGCCTGCACTTCCCAGTCTGCAACACTTCCGGCAAGTTCTGCACGCAGCATTCACAGGCACTCGTGTTCCTCCTGATCCTTGCCACCATCTCCAGTGGGGCTTGGATTGGAGATACAAGAGAGGCTGACCTCGTCATTTCAGACTCCTACCAGGTACGTGACAGTATCAAGCAGCCACAAATGGAGTCTGAAAGGGAGGCCTCTCCACCAGAGGATATTTACAAATCTATTTCTGTGCTATCCAATATTGTGCAGAAGTTACAAGAAAATCTGAGTCGCATGGAAGATCAATTTCCCCACGATGAGAATGTCGCATTGGCTTGTGCTCCGCTTTTGGTCTCTGATTCATATACCCAAACAGAGCCCGGCTTGTTCCACGAGGTTGCTTCCGCTCCTAAACCCAGGGTGCCTATGCCTGAGCGATTCTCTGGAAATCACAAGAAGTTTCGCACGTTCCGGAATTCCTGCGAACTATATTTCTCCCTGTTACCCCGGACCTTCATGTCTGAAAACATCAAGGTGGGGTTTATCATTACGTTAGTATTGGATGAACCACTTTCCTGGGCTCATCATCTCCAGGAACAACATGACCCTGTCCTGACAACTACGGATTCTTTCTTCTCAGCCATGGCTCAGCTTTATGCAGACCCCTTCTACCAGCAGACTGCTAAATTCATGCTTGGCAAATTACAGCAAGGTCCAAGGCCTGCTGAGGAATATGTAACTGACTTCCGTGTATGGAGTGCAGATACCCAATGGAATCATTCCGCACTTCGCCACCAGTTTCGACTAGGACTGTCTGACACCTTAAAGAATGAGCTTGCCAGAGTGGGAGTTCCAGCATCCCTTAAAGACCTGATTGATCTAACCATTCAGCTCGATCGGCGATTACGTGAAAGGCAATCCGAAAGGTCCAAAGGAACTCTTTCTGTGGCTTCAAGGTCTGACATTCCTGCATCCTCATCCGTTGCATCCCCCAGAAGGAGGGAACTGCATACGACTCCTCATAGAAATTTTCAAAGACCACCCCTTTCTCCTGATGAACGCCTTCATCGATTACAGGACAATATGTGTCTCTATTGCGGGGGGAGGCGGGTCACTTTATACAGACTTGCCCGGCAAAGACCCGCAGGTCTTTCTCTCGTCAGCCTCACATGATGCATCTCTCAGGGAGATACCAGTCTCATGTCTCTCTTTCCATTGTGCTCCAGTTTTCTGAAAAGACTGTTCCTGTACTTGCAATCATAGACTCTGGGGCCTGTAGTTGTTTTATGGACACTGCATTTGCTTCTCTCCACCAGCTGCCTGTATGTGCCAAGAAGCAGGAATTCCATGTTCATCTGGCTGACGGTTCCGGCATTAAATCAGGCCCATTTACCCAAGAGACTTTACCTATTTCCTGCCGTACTTCTTCCGGCCACCATGAATTCCTCCGTTTGGATATCATAGCTTCTCCCATGTTCCCGGTCATCCTTGGCATTCCATGGTTGAAGGCACATAATCCTCACATTAACTGACTTACCGGAGACATCTCCTTCTCCTCTGACTACTGCCAAATTCACTGCCTACCTGAAAAGACTTTCAATACCACACCCCTCCTGGGTATCCTCCCTGACAATGAAACCTCTAATCTGGTCCCTGCTGCCTACCACGAGTATCTGGATGTATTTAACAAGAAAGGAGCGGACACTCTTCCTCCCCATAGAACATATGATTGTCCTATTGAACTTTTACCAGGGCCTGAGATCCCATTTGGGCGAATTTATCCTCTCTCTGAGCTTGAACTAGAAGCCCTGTGGATTTATATCGATGAAAGCCTTGAAAAACAGTTCATCTGGCCCTCCACTTCACCAGCAGGGGCCGGTATTTTCTTCGTTGAAAAGAAAGACCATACCCTTAGGCCCTGTGTGGACTATCGTGACCTTAACAGTGTCACTGTTAAAAACCGGTACCCTCTGCCTCTGATCCCTGAACTTTTTCAAAGGCTGCGTGGGGCACGAGTGTTCCCCAAATTGGATCTGAGAGGTGATTATAATCTTGTCAGAATCAGGGAGGGAGATGCATGGAAGACGGCCTTCCGAACACGCTTCGGTCATTTTGAATATCAAGTCATGCCATTCGGACTCTGAAACGCGCCTGCCACATTCCAACATCTGGTTAATGACGTTTTTCAGGACTTCCTTGATTTATTCGTCATCGTGTATCTGGATGACATCTTTATATTCTCTGAAACTCCTAATCCATCCTTAGCCTACGTTTTGGAGGTGGATGCCTCTGAGAGTGCACTGGGCGCTATTTTGTCTCAACGCCAAGGTCCCAAATCTTTGCTCCATCCTGTGGCCTTTTTCTCTAAGAAATTAAATCCTTCTGAAAGGAACTATGATGTTGGAGACCGAGAATTGCTGGCTATCAAGGCTGCGCTTGAAGAATGGCGCTACCTCCTGGAAGGAGCAGCTCACCCCATCCTCATCTTCACAGACCATAAAAATCTCGAATACTTGAGGACGGCTAGACGACTAAGAACCCGGCAGGCAAGGTGGGCACTTTTCTTCTCTCGTTTTATGTTCCATATAACTTATCGTCCTGGCTCAAAGAATGGTAAACCGGATGCCTTGTCCTGCATGTTCAGCGACCCAGTGGTATCCTCAGAACCTGATACTATTCTACTAGCCAAAAATTTTTTGCTTCTTCAGGTGGATTTGACGTCTCAGATAAAAGCAGATGTGGTAAACCAACCACCTTCCAAAGATCTGGCTCTTCAATTGAGGGATGATCTGTACTTTCATAAGGAGTAAATCTTTATCCCTGAGCAATTCAGAGTTGCTGTCCTGAGGCGATGTCATGACCACCCATTAGCGGGCCACTTTGGAATTCGCAAAATGGCCGATCTGATCTCTCGTACATTCTGGTGGCCAGACTTGATGCAAGACTGCAAAAGATATGTTAACTCTTGTGTGACATGCCTTCGGAATAAGACGGACAGAGCCAAAACTTGGGGCCTACTTGAGCCACTCCCTGTACCAGAGAAACCATGGAGCATAATCTCCATGGATTTCATCGTGGAACTCCCCCCATCCGAAGACTTCACCACCGTGTTTGTTGTGGTGGATTGCCTGACCAAGATGGTCCATTTTGTACCCTTACAAGGAACTCCTTTGGCCACAGAGACCGCCTCAGCTTTCATCAAGGAGATTGTAAGATTGCATGGTGTCCCTGATAGCATCATCTCTGATCGTGGGGTGCAGTTTACGTCTAGATTTTGGAGGGCATTATGCCAAGCACTGAACATTGAACTCTGCCTCTCCACAGCCTACCATCCACAAGCTAATGGACAAACTGAAAGAACCAATCAAACCCTCGAGCAGTACTTACGGTGTTTTTCCTCTTTTGCACAAGATGATTGGCTATCACTTCTCCCACTGGCAGAATTTGCATACAATAATTCCATCCACTCTGCAACCAAGCAATCACCCTTTTTTGCCAATTATGGGTACCACCCCTCTTTCTTACCTGAGCTGGCCATTGAATCATCTGTACCTGCTGTACAAAACAGATTAAACTTCCTCAGTACTAATAACCAATTACTGCAAGATACAATCTCCAAGACTCAAGCAAGCAATAAAAAGTTCTTCAACAAGAAGAAGAGAGGTAATCTGAACCTTAATCCTGGAGACAAGGTCTGGCTTTCCACAACAAACTTGAAACTGAGCTGTCCTTCAAGAAAACTTGGCCCAAAATTTTTGGGACCCTTCCCAGTCAAGAGGAAAATTAATACAGTCGCATTCGAGTTGGTGTTACCCAAGAATCTAAAGATCCACCCTGTATTCCATGTCTCTTTGTTGAAACCAGCTGTACCAAATCCATTTCCAGATCGGGTTTCTGAAATTCCTCCTCCACTGCTCATCAAAGGGAATGAGGAATTTAAGAGAACTGTCAGGATGCGCCCGGCACGCACACGTGAGCATGCGCGCATTCACGGGCATCGGCAGATTTCCTTGCGCAGGAACACACATCTGGCCACAATTGGCACCTGACAGCCTATTTAAAGGTTGTTCTGATTTCTGACAGGTGCTGATTGATCTTCAGCTGTGTCCTGAGATTCTGAAACCCTGTTTGTTTGACTTGACTTCCTGTTGCTGAAACCATGGCCTTCCTGACCCTGTTTCTGGACTCTGATTACTCTGATTACTGGTTCCTGATCCTGGCTTCCTGTTTGACCTTGCTCCTGTTTATACCTTGGTACCTCGCTGCCCGCCCGTTACTGAACCCGGTTTACCTGATGACCTTGCTCCTGTCTCCTGTTTGGCTCCACGCTGTTTCCGAGTACCTGTGCTGGCCGTCCATCCTCTCAGCTTTGCTGGTTCCAGCTCTTCACCAGAAACCCTGCCTGCACTTCCCAGTCTGCAACATTTCCGGCAAGTTCTGCACGCAGCATTCACAGGCACTCGTGTTCCTCCTGATCCTTGCCACCATCTGTTCCATCTCCAGTGGGGCTTGGATTGGAGATACAAGAGAGGCTGACCTCGTCATTTCAGACTCCTACAAGGTACGTGCAGCTACCTTTTCAGTTGGTAGACTCTCCCCCTTCCATGAGTTTGTGGAATGTGTGGTTCCTCAGTGGCAGGTACCCAAACGCCACTTTTTCTCACGGAAGGCGATTCCAGCTCTCTCCCAGTATGTGATAGGCAATGTCCATGCCTTGCTGGACAGGGCGATGAGCGGTAAGGTGCATATTACCGCTGACTCATGGTCCAGCAGGCATGGAAAGGGATGTTACCTAAGTATGACGGCGCATTGGGTTTCTCTGCTGGCAGCTGGGAAGGATGCAGGACAAGGTGCAGTAGTGTTCGAGGTTGTTCTGCCTCCACGCCTCCAACATGCCACTACTAATGATTCTGACACACCTCTCTCCTCCACCCCCTCCTCTTCTTCTTCCTCCATGGTCTCTTCCTGTGTTTTGTCCTCGGAACCAGCGGTGCTCCGTAGGCGTTCAAGGGGCTACTCAAGTATGCAGGCCAAAAGATGCCATGCGGTGCTTGAGCTGGTGTGCTTGGGGGACAGGAGCCACACTGGGGCAGAAGTTCTGTCAGCTCTGCAGGGGCAGGTTCAGAGGTGGTTGGCGCCACGCCAACTTAAGGCAGGAATGGTGGTTTGCGACAATGGCACCAACCTCCTCTCTACCCTCCAACAGGAACAAATGACCCATGTGCCCTGTTTGGCTCATGTCCTTAACTTGGTGGAGCAGCGGTCCTTGGGCAGGTACCCGGGCTTATAGGATGTCCTGAGGCAGGCCAGGAAAGACTGTGTGCATTTCCGCAGGTCATACAATGCCAGTGCTCGGCTGGCTGACCTCCAAAAGGAATTTAACCTGCCCAAGAACCACCTAATCTGTGACATGCCCACCAGGTGGAACTCAATGTTGGCCATGCTGCAGCGGCTGCACACTCAGCAGAGGACCATCAATGAGTACCTGTGTGACTATGGCACCAGGACAGGATCAGGGGAGCTTGTTTTTTTTTCCCCATGCCAGTGGGCCATGATCAGGGATGCATGCACTGTCCTGTCACCATTTGAGGAGGCCACAAGGATGGTGAGCAGTGACAGTGCATGCATCAGTGACACTGTCCCCCTTGTCCACCTGTTGGAGCACACGCTGCGTGGAATAATGGACAGGGCACTTGAGGCAGAACAGAGGTAGGAAGAGGAGGACTTCCTTAGCTCTCAAGGCCCCCTTTATCCAGACATTGTTCCTGTGTGCCTGCCAATCACAAAGGAAGAGGACGAGGAGGAGGAGGATTGTGTCAGTATGGAGGTGGAGCCTGGCACTCAGCATCAACAGCAGTCTTTAAGGGATCATTTACAGTCCCAAGAAACACATGGACTTGTACGTGGCTGGGAGGAGGTTGCTGTGGATCATGTTGTCCTTAGTGACCCAGAGGACTCCGGACCGAATGCCTCAGCAAACCTATGCTGCATGGCCTCCCTGATCCTGCAAAGCCTGCGGAAGGATCCTCATATTCGTGGTATCAAGGAGAAGGACCAATACTGGCTGGCAACCCTCCTTGATCCACATTACAAGGGTAAGGTTGCGGACCTTATCTTGCCGTTGCAGAGGGAGCAGATGATAAAACATCTTCAGGAGGACTTGCAGAAAGGTCTGTGCAACGTGTTCCCAGAGACTGGGAGGTTACAAACGCCTGTTTCTGGAGAACGTGTTGCTGATTCTTCGGTCAGCCAAAGAAGGAGCGGTGGAGAAGGTGGTCGTCTGACCGATGCGTTCAGACAATTTTTTAGTCCGCAGCCTCAAGGTATGATCGGTTCCAGCAACCATCGCCAGCATCTGTTTTACATGGTGCAGGAATACCTAGGGGCAAGGTCTGACTTGGACACCTTTCCCACTGAAAATCCTCTAGGTTACTGGGTCTTGAGGATGGATCACTGGCCAGAGCTTGCACAGTATGCAATTGAGCTACTGGCCTGTCCTGCATCCAGCGTTCTTTCGGAACACACATTCAGTGCTGCTGGAGGCTTTGTAACCTATCACGGGGTGCGTCTGTCCACCGACTCGGTCGAACGACTGACCTTCATAAAAATGAATCAGTCTTGGATCACCACCAGCTACCAAGCACCTGATGCTGATGTAACCGAATACATTTTTTTTAAATGTCAGATCCCTTCAAAGACTGCCTATGCTGATGCTGAGTGACTATCCTGTTATATTGAGTAATTATTCTCTTCCTCCTCAATGATCATGATGATAGCTTGTAAGAACATTTTTGGTTCTGGGCGCCACCAGTCCTGCAAACAGTGCCTAAGGCCCAATTTTTCAGCCCCTGTTTAACAGGGGCATGTAATTACAATTTTTGATGCAATTCTTTGCAGAGCTAGTTTATGCGTTCCAACTAGAGTATCTGTGAGGGGTTGCAGTGTTGTGGCACCAGCACCAGTGCCTAAGGCCCAATTTTTCTGCCCCTGTTCAACAGGGACATGTAATTAGAATTCTTAATCTAATATTTCACAGCAGGGCCCGTTTCTGCGCCCACCAAGAGTATCTGTGAGGACTTACAGTGTTGTGGCACCAGCACCACCACCACCACCAAAGGCCCAATTTTTCTGCCCCTGTTCAACAGGGGCATGTAATTATGTAATTACAATTCTTGATCTAATATTTCACAGCAGGGCCCTGTGAGGGCTTACAGTGTTGTGGCCACAACAACACCTAAGGCCCAAATTTCTGCAGAGTATATAGGGCAGGCCCCTACTTTCAAACATCCAACTTACAAACGACTCCTACTTGCAAAAGGAAGGAGACAACAGGAAGTGAGATGAAATCTACCCCTAGGAAGGGAAATTCTCTCCTGTAAGAGTTAATATGGGAAAAACTTTTCTCCTTTCCACTGATGCTTTATCACAAATCCTTGTTTCACAAAAAACCCAAATGTTCAAAAAACATTTGTTATAGGGACAAAAAGTGAGGTGAAATCTTCTGAAGAGGAGCACAGACAGCAAAACAAATGTCACAGATAACCCTTCCCTAGGTTTTCCAAAAAGCTTAAAATAGATTTTTTGGCTGGAGCTAAACACATTAAAAATGTACCAGTTCAAAATTAGAAACAGATTCTACTTAACAACAAACCTACAGTTCCTGTCTTGTTTGCACCGCCTGTATACTGCTGTTCAGAGTATATAGGGCCTGGGGGCCCCACATCTTTCATTTTTTAATTTGGGTGCAGGGTTTCCCTTAATATCGATACAAGACCCAAAGGGCCTGGTAATGGACTTGGTGGTACCCATGCCGTTTGTCTCACTAATTTTCATCCATATTGCCAGGACCCGACATTATATTAAAGCCGCATTTAGTTTTAAATGATTTTTTTTTCCTTTAAAAATGACATTTTGTGCAGGGACTGTTCTAAGCACTGGAAACATGCGCCACTTTACAGGCATACTATAGACACCCCCAGGTATGATATTTAAAGGAATATTTCACTTTTTTTTTTTTTTTTTTTTTTTTTACTTTTTACATCATTAAAATCACTGCTCCCGAAAAAATGGCCATTTTTAAAAGTTTTTTTGCATTGATACATGCCAAACCCTTTTTAGGACAATACCATGCAAATTAGCCTTTAAAATGAGCACTTTTGATTTTGAACGTTCGAGTCCCATAGACATCAATGGGGTTCTAAAGTTTGTGCGAATTTTCGGTCCGTTCGCAGGTTCTGGTGCGAACCGAACCGGGGGGGGGGGGGGTGTTCAGCTCATCCCTAGTTTAAAAATTATCATGCCTGTTTTTGGACTTTGTGTGGCAGCTCCATACAAGATTTCAAGATGTTCTCGTGTTTTTCCCATTGTATATTATTCTATCGCTAAAAGAGTGAAGGTAGCATTCCATCTAGTTGTTTTGTTTTTTTCATTTTGTTTTGGGTACTATGAAATATCTCCACCACATTTGTATCTAAATGTTTGTCTCATGTTTGTATGTAGTAACAAGAATATGTTTGAACCTACCGCGACTGTCCTCTTACGTGTTGCGGGTGTTGTATTTTAGTAGGAACGTGAAAGTAAGGGTTACAGAGGGTTTAATCATTGTCGGTTTTGAGGAATGTCAGTGACAATTTACCAATGTACACGAATGTTGTATTGTTTGCCATTCTTTGCAGGTTAAATATGAAGGATAGAGTAATAACTTTTGTTTTTAAGTATCTTTTCAGGTCCAAGGAGTTTCTGAAAGTGTATGTACATAGAAAGCAGGTGTATAAGAAGGTAAAAGTATCATAGGCTATTTCACTGTTTCATTGTTTTTTTTTTTTCTGCACCATTCTAAACCCTGCGTGTCTTCCTCCAGTTTGTAATGAGGAGGAAAAGGGGGTATGATAGTGGAGAGAATGACACATTTTGAAACCAATACTAACTGCTCTAATTCTAGCCAAGTTTGTGACCTAGTAGGAACGACAGGTTCCACGACTTTCTTCCTTTGATGTAATTTGAATCAGCAGTCTGGTGAAGGATGCTCCCATAAGAACCTTTTCGTCAATGGTTCCAGGTATTACACCCCAGATCGTAGGTAGGGATGGGCCAAACAGACCCCTGTTCGGTTCGCCCCAGAACTTTAAAACACCGCAAAAGTTCGGACCTGAATAATGAAACCCATTAAAGTCAATAGGACCCGAATGTCAAAAATCAAAAGAGCTCATTTTGAAGGCTTATATGCAAGTAATTGGGCATACAATGGTTATAGTGGTCCGGGTCCTGCCCTGGGGGACATGTATCAATAAAAAAAAAGTTTGTGAAAAACGTCATTTTTAAATGAGCAGTGATTCTTTGAATTTTTAAGTGAAAGCATAAAAATGAAAAAATCCTTCCAATATAGTGCCTGGGGGTCCCCTTAGTCTACCTGTAAAGTGGCAGATCTGTACCATGTCCAGAATCTGCTGCAGCAATAATTTCATTTATAAAGCCAAAAGAAAATTAAATTTTCCCTGCAAGCTACCTTTCTTTTGCTCAGCAACAGCTGGTGAGCCAGTGTATATGATGAGGCCACAATGTAGTGCACTGGGAACAAGATTAGAGATTTTTTTGGCTACATTCTGGTGTCACTTTGACTTTGAATAGAAGTACCAGGTGCGTACAAATTAGTCTTTGGTGGCGCCTTCCCACTGTAACCCTATAGAGGTAATCTTGATAAAAATTTGCAATGATATGCACCTGCCAAACAGATGCAGAAAAATTACTTTAGGGACAAGGAGGCAGGTTTATCCACTCTGGCAACTGCAGGGGACTGCACACTTGTCTCTGCTTGTGTGACATAGGATGAGGAGGATGAGGAGGGTTTATTAAGCCAGTCCACCACCTCCTCTGCATGCTGTGGCTGGACAACATGGGCAAACTCACTAAACAGAGGAAATAATGCCCTGCCTGAGGACTGATGACCACCACATCCACCTTTACCTGTGGACACATTTGTTGCTGGCCCCCTTACAGTGCCAAGGGAACGTCTGCTCTCCTTGTTGTCCTCCCAGGCATTATTGGGAGGGAGGGGGCGGTGCTTATAAGAAAATGTAAAGAAGAAGTGAAAATCTGTACGTAGATGCAATTTAATCTATGTAAAGTGGTGTTTGGTGAACTTTAATTTGAGTACTCACACTACACAGACACACTCCACGGATACACTATAATATACTGCAATATAATGCGCCAAACATACAGTGACGCACAGAACTATATGGCGTTAAACTGGCAGTAACGCACACAGAACTATATGGCTTTAAACTGGCAGTAACGCATGCAAAACTATATGGCGTTAAACTGGCAGTAGCGCACACAGAAGTAAATGCTGTTAAACTGGCAGTAATGCACAAAATGATATGGCGTTAAACTGGTGGTAATGCACACAGAAGTAAATGGCATTAAACTGGCAGTAACGCAATCAAATAGATGGCGTTCAACCGTCACTACACTGACACTATCTGAACTGTCCCTACTCTAGCTATACACCAATGTAAAGATTACTGACACGGTCTCACTACACTAGCCCTAGACTGACACTAAACTAATATTCTACACTGACAATTGAAGCAAAATAGCACAGTATAGCACACTAACTAACTAATAGAACTAATAGCACTGAACAGAGCCCTGCTCTATCTCTCTCCACGCCAAAATCACACTGAAAATAGCTGCCATTGAAAGAATACTTTTATACTGTGGGGCGGCAATGAGCCATGATTGGATAAAGTCATGATGACAGTGTCCAATCATGACTCTGACAGTGCTCTGTGCCCTGATTGCCTGAAGCTTTCACTGCTTGAGCCAATCAGGGCTTGCAATGCACTGTTCAGTGCCACAATGCATTGTGGTCTGTTCGGGGGGCAGAACAAATGGGCCGTTCGTCAAACGTCCGAACAGTGAAAATTCGGCCCGAACTTATGCTCGGGCTGAACTGTTCACCCATCCCTAATGGTAAGATGCAGTGACTACAGTCATTAAGTTTACACATGTCTGGGTTATTGCTATTGAGGTTTGTTTGGAGGTCAACCAAAACCAGAGTTGTACTTTCCTCAGTAGCTGTCACCTACATTCTCAGCTGATGGGGTAGGTGCAGTCACTGTAACATGAACTTCAAAAGGTCCACCACAGGGTTCATGAGTCCCTCATGCACCCTGACACAATAACCAGTTTATATTCTTTCTAACCATGTGACTGGGTCGTTGTAAAGAAGCTTGAGGGACGAAACCAGGCCAGCCACTGCAAGAAGCTGCTCAACTACACCAAAGGATAAGGAGTTTTTTTTGTGTATTTATATTTTTAAAGTGTATTTTCCAACTATCTAAGAAAGCGAACAGGACACATGGTTGGGTCTACTCTGAGTCTCCACCGAGCTCTAGTGCCCCAGCGATGATGGCGGTACATGCTACTTGTATATGTGATGTTCATATTGGTGTGAGGAGTTTTGACAAACTAGTAAAATCCAAACAGACACTTGTCAATAGAATTTAACTATACATTTCTAGAGGGTAAAATTAATTATAATTTTTACAAATTATTTACAAATTATTTACAAATTTATACAATAGCTCTGGTTTTTGCCAGCTTTGGTATCAAGACAACTACGTAGCGCACAAGTGTGCTTCAACTTTAGTTTGGTATTATGCGGATCTACATCTTATAAGGTAATTCCCCTAATGCAAGAGGTTTATGTGTGCTGGTGAAACTCGTCTGAGCAGCTTATGTCGCAGCCGATTGTGAGGATCTGATTATGCGAGAGAAGGTAAGAATGACAGGGACAGCTAGAGGGAAATTGTTCACCAACCTCAACCAGGTCTGGGCATGGTTTCCTGCTTGTACATGGTGGGGGCTTGAGCTTATGAAACAATTGAACAATTTCTCATCCATTGAGGATGGGATGATTCATGTAACTGTTGAAGCTACAAGGAGGCTCCCACAGTCCAATGAGGGTTTCTGTAAAATTCATAGGTAAAGATTGTTATACCTGGATCAGGGATACTAGTGACAAAGTTCAGGCCAATATGGATAAGGTTTAGATCCCTGCAAGGCAAAGCCAGAACTATAGCTAGTGAAGGTTGAAGTCCTTTTAAGGGTCTGGAAATCTTTGGGGATTTAATTTTTTATTTTGCAGTGGATCATATTTGAAGGAAGTAGGGGTATATAAACTCGTGTTATTTTTGTTTCTATTCCTTCTATATGCCATGATGAGGTGCTCCTGTTGCCTGATTGGACGAGGGAACAGAGCCCGAGCAGATGACCACATCTTCCTCATCGAGATGAGAAGCCCCGAAGCCCAGCCCACGTACAAGACACAGAGGATCCCAGACCGACCAGCGATTACTACAGCTCACCATGTCGTGTCTGTCAGGGCTGGGCTCAGCCCTTAATTCTCTGAGCTGGCCGCTCAGCTGGCGGCTAATTGCCAGCTCCTTTCTCTCCACAGTGACTCAGCTGTTGATTATCTGCTCGTCAGACCTGCCTACTTAAAGCCATCCAGCTCACTTCATCTCTGCCTTTGCCTTTGGTCACATCTCAGAGACTTTCTCCTGCATTCCTGTTGAAGACTTGCTTGTCTGACGTCCCTTCTGGCTCCTGATCCTGCTTGCTGTACTACTACGTTAATCTCTGGCTCTCTGACATTGGCATTGGCTGACTACACGATCTGGTAGCTGAACTCTGGCTATGTATTGACTACGCTTACTCTGTTTACCTTTTTTATTATTATTAAACAAGTGTGATTAACTGTACTTCTATCTCGGACTGATTCATGGTTTATGACAGTAGGCGAAGGCCATGAACTCAGAAGATGCAGTCAGTCCATTTGTTGGTAATATTTTTTCTAGATTGGATGACCAGGATCACCGCATGGATCAGTTTGCTTGGCGTTACAAAAGGGTCGCACAGCTAGCCTGGAATCTTCCACTTTGGCTTCTCCGGTACAACCTGTGTTGCAGGCCATCCCTGTTGCTGCTCCAGTCTCTTTGCATGTACTTGCCTCGTGTATTACCTCTATAAGAGGTATGTCTGGTTCTGCTCCGCTTCCCCAGCGATTTGGGGGCGATCCAGTTCAATGCAGAGGGTTTCTCAACCAGGTTGAGATATACTTTGAGATGCTGCCCCAGGCATTGCCCATGGACAGAAGCAAAGTAGGTTTCGTGATATCTTTGCTTTCTCAGAGAGCTTTGAGTAGAGATGAGCTCTGTGTTCGAATCGAACGCATGTTCGACTTGAACATCGCCTGTTCGGTCGTTCCCTGAATTACGAAGGATATGGGCCGTTCGCACCAAATTCGAGTGGCGCGTCATGGCCCGTAATTCACTGCGGCATCGCAGTGCATTGCTGGCTGATGATTGGCCAAGCATGCACTATGACCCGCATGCTTGGCCAATCACAGCGCCTTCTGTACAGAGAGCCGTAATTGGCCAAAGCCAGTGTGGCTTTGGCCAATTATGGCTCAGGGGGTTTAGTAACACGCCCCACACTATATACTGTGTAGTGTGTTCCGGCGTTGAGAGAGAGATAGATAGACAGAGAGACAGTGTCATTTGATTTAAGTTAGATAGAGTAAGAGTAGGCAGGTGAGTCAGTTAGCTGCACTTACAGTGTATTGTGTATATATATATATATATATATATATATATATATGCATCCTAGATGTTGTGTGTGTATATATATATATATATATATACTGTATTCAGTTTAGCTAGATCCATTCCTGTTATTCTCTTCCTACTACTGACAGGAAGGCCGGTGTTTTTACAATATTTACAGCTACCTGAAGAAAATTGCTGGTGTTCTTCTGAACCTATTAGTCCTATTAGCTACAGTATTTACAGTTAGTGTAGTCCATCCTCTGCACAGTGTGCACCTAAAGCTACCTGAAGAAAATTAGTGGTGTTCTTCTGATCCTATTAGTACAGTACTGCAGGCAGCTGTAGTATTTACAAGTTAGTTTAGTGCGTCCTCTGCACAGTGTGCACCTAAAGCTACCTAAACAAAATTAGTGGTGTTCTTCTGATCCTATTAGTACAGTACTGCAGGCAGCTGCAGTATTTACTAGTTAGTGTAGTGCGTCCTCTGCACAGTGTGCACCTAAAGCTACCTGAAGAAAATTAGTGGTGTTCTTCTCATCCTATTAGTACAGTACCGCAGGCAGCTGCAGTATTTACAAGTTAGTGTAGTGCGTCCTCTGCATAGTGTGCACCTAAAACTACCTGAAGAAAATTAGTGGTGTTCTTCCGATCCTATTAGTACAGTACTGAAGGCAGCTACAGTATTTACAGTAATGCCGCATACACACGGTCGGACTTTTCGTCTACAAAAGTCCAACGGACGCTGACGGACTAAAGCTGGCTGGTAATCCGATCGTGTGTGGGCTTCTCCGGACTTTCAACGGACTTTTTTAGCCTCAAATCCGACAGACTTTAGATTTGAAGCATGCTTCAAATCTTTACGTCGTAACTACGACGGACCCCGAAGTCCGCTCGTCTGTATGCTAGTCCGACGGACAAAAAAACGACGCATGCTCATAAGCAAAAACTAAACGGAAGCACTCGGTCTAGTAAAACTAGTGTTCGTATTGTAGGTAGCACATTCATCACGCTGCAAAATCTGTGATCGTTGAATGCAGCGCATTTTATTTCTTCTTTATGAAGGCTCTATAAAGAACGAAGGTGTTTTGCTGTTCATAATCAGAGTTCTCCCAAACTGATTTCTGGATTCTTTTTCTCTTTGATCTCATGAATGATATAGTATGCATTTTAAAAACAATGTTTCCATACTAATAATACTTTTTCCCCTTTTTTTTTTTTAGGTTTGTAAAGTTACCACAAAGAACCCATTATTCTGTTTTTTTTTTTTATAGTGATTATTTTTTAGTTTTTAGATAAAGTTAACCCAAAGCACCGTTTTTGGTTACGTAAATTTTTTGATTTTCAAGACTTACCACTTGAACATTATTAACATTAGTAATGTATTTTTGGTGTGTTTTTTTTCAAACTCAATGAGATTGTTGTCCCTTGTTAATTTAACATTGTGTGTAAAATCAATGATTTCAAAGAAAAAACATAAAGTCTTTTGCTAAACTCAAAAAATGATCCATTTATTCATGGTCAAAATAAAATAAAGAGGAAGTCAACGCTGGAAAAAGTCGGTGTACCAGAAAATTGGGATCTTGCGGAGTCCATATAAGAGGGAGCACAATCTGGTCCAAGAATCCCAGAGATCAACAGCACCAGCAGATGATCTAGATGTCCCCAGACTGTGGTCCTACAACAGCCTGCGTCTTCTGTCAGACCAGACTGAACCCAGGTCATCATTTTCTTCTCTTCCCTGCAGCCTTTCCTCCACGCTGCCCTGCAGCCTTCCCTGTAGCCTTCTTTTGAGGCTGTGGCTCTGGTGTTTCAGTTGTGGCAGGAGGAGGAGGAGGAGGAGGAGGAGGAGGAGGAGGAGGGGGGGCTGCCTCATGTAGTTGGGTGTTTTGTGTTAGCGTGCCCTGCAGCCCCTTATGGATTGTTTCCCCAAATAGGCGCTCACAAATGAGGCGCTGCTCCCTATTCATCTGAAGAAGCCTGCTGGCTAAGTAGCAGCCATAGGATTCTTCCGCTTCGGGGGGGCTCCTTAAAAAACGGGTGGCCTCTTGCATGAGGCGCAGGGATGCGTCCTGTGTGACCATCCCCTTCCTGGCCCTTTTTTTGGGAAGGTGGAGGGGAGGCACTTGGGATTCGGTCAGGCTCCTACTGGGCCCAGCCACCTCACTTGGCCCAGCCACCTCACTTGGCCCAGCCACCTCACTTGGCCCAGCCACCTCACTGGGAGCAGCCACCTCACTGGGAGCAGCCACCTCCTGCCTGACACTGGGCCCAGCCTCCTCCAGGATGATGGTGAATCCGGCCTCCTCCAGGCTGTCCATGGGCCTGGTCTCCTCCTGCCTGCCACTTTCCCCACATTCCTCCTGGATGGACTCATCCTGTGTATAAAAAAAGGACAATAGTTTGAGTATATTTTTTTGGGTTCATCAATGACACACAGTTTGCTTCTCATGAATAGCAAATTCAATGTGAATACTTCTCTTTAATAAAAGAGTCTAATCAGACACCCTAATTATTTCAAGCAGGTGCCAAACATATTTAGCCACTACTGTCAATTGATATGTATACACAATTTTGAGTGCCAAATTATTTTAGACAATTATAACATCCAGTTAACATCATTAATATTAGTACAGTAAATATTTGTTAAAATAATTTACCTGACTCCAGATGGTCATATCTGGTTCATCCAGGATGGAAGACCCAGCTTGCTCCTCATCAGCCTCTGCTGGGGTGGAGGGAAGGGTGGAGGGAAGGGTTGAAAGTGATGGCCTGGCTTCATTCTGGTCATCCAGAAAACGGAGTTGATTATAGTACCACAGCCTGGGTACATAAACATCATCTGCTGATGCTCCTGATCTCCTTGATTCCTGGA